>NW_026555674.1:0-54074 GCF_029017545.1 Prosopis cineraria | reverse complement strand
TTATTAACTTTACCCTTATTAAATATACATATTTCAATAATATATTTTCTCTCTCCAAAATTCAATAGAGGGGTAAAAGAAAAATTTGTAATGAAATTTATAATGTTTCTCATCAAATAGGATAAAAAAAAATTCTTCTTTCTCTGCCTTATAAATAGAACGAGAGGGAATAATCCCTATTCCATCAATGGACCATGGGAATAGATCTATTCCTTGGGAATGAATTTTTAAATGGCCAAATTTATCCCTAATTAAAATTTATATTTACAACACCGCCCTTTCATCTCCTTCCTTCTCTCACCAACTGATTACTCCACTTTCCCCATCGATGTTCCTCCGCTTCACCCTTGGATCTTCTTATCTGGTGACATTGGACTTCCTTTCATCTCCAAGCATCTCCCTCAATGTTGGCAACCCAGATCTAAGGTCTTTGTCGCTGAATAAATTTCTCCGCAACCCATATCTAGGATCTATGCCCTTTCTTCTTCACCAGAGTTCAATGCTCTTCTCTACTGTTCATGATATGGGTCTTTCTGTTATATTTAATATCTCAATTCATATATAATTGAATATGATAAAATAAGTAATTCTGTGCATACCTGAGGAATCCATTGATCGCTTAAGATAACTCGATTACTCGAGTGTAGACAGATGCACAACCCACTAGACCCCAGAGTTTTCAGAGAGTACAGAGATAATGAAGCAGATGAAAATCAGTCATATGTTTTACGGTTATCGACTAATTGGCTTATAAGAGTCAGATCAATAACTGCTTTATTAATTAATTAATAATTATTTTTTTCTATTATCTCTGACTCAGTCAGTTAAAATATAGGAAATAACTGATGGCTATTGGGCTATGGGTTGGGCCTTTGCCCATTGAGCTCACTTATATGGTCCACCTATCACGGTTCACTTAAGATCATAAAGACCAATATGCTTGGGCTTATTAATTAATGTTAATCCAATAAACAAATATTCCAATAATCTCCCACTTGGATTGCATTAATTAAGCAAGTAGTATAAACAAGCTACAAACAAAATTCAAAAAATGAAACTCTACAAAATCACTGAATCATATGGGGAAACAAGTTATATAATGTCTTATAACCTAAATAAAATATGAAATTTTATTTCAAATACAGCTCAATAAGATAACAACATAAATCACTGATTCCTATAGGGAAACAAGTGACATACATAGCGTATCACAACAAAATCGTTGAATCCTATAAGAATACAAATGATATAGATGCATCTAACTGAACTGAACATAACTCACGGAAGAAACAAAGCCTAAAGAGAAATTACAACACAAAAAGTTTTCAAACTCCCACTAAACCAAGGCATTAAAGGAATTCATAATACCCATACAAGTTACATGATTTTGAAAAACTTTTATAGGTAAGCCCTTGGTTAGTAGATCTGCAAGCATCTGCGTGCTAGGAATGTGTACCGCACGGGTCTGAGACTTAACAATTTTCTCTTTCACAAACATAAGTTTGATATCAAAATACTTTGTACAACTGGAATTTTTGTTGTTATTAGCATATATACTTCAGATTTGTTATTACAGTAGATAGTTAGAGGATGTGATATTGACTCAACTAGGCGCATGCCAGATATCAACTTTCTTAGCCATATAGCGTGTCGTGTAGTCTCAAAACAAGCAATATACTCAGCTTCCATAGATGAAATTGTTGTGAGTTTCTATTTCACACTTTTCCAAGAAACAGCTCCTCTAGACAACATGAAAATGTAGCCGGTCGTAGATTTACAATCATTCAGACAAGAAGCGAAATTTGAATCTCAAAAGCCAACAATTTCAAGATCTTCTTATCTCTTAAAGTCATAATCAGAATACTCAACAACCTTAAGAGAATTTGACTTTTTGTAAGTCAACATATAATTCTTTGTACGTTAAAGATACCTCCTAACTTTCTTAGCAGCCTTCCAATGATCAAAACCTAGATCATTTAAGTATTGACCAGCACTCCAATGGAAAAAGCTATATCTAGTTAAGTACACATTTAAACATATATAAGGCTGCCGATAGAAGAAGCATATGGTATCTTTCTCATCTTTGGGACACTATAACTTTCATAATAGCTCACCTTTCTGTACAGGAGCAGGTGAGGGAGAACATGAATCCATTCTGAATTTCTTAAGTACTCGCTCCATATAAGTGGTCTGTAATAACTAAAAATACCACGAGATCTATCATGATGGATCTGTATCTCAAGAATGAAGGAGGCTTCACCCATGTCCTTCATGTCAAAATACCAAGACAATAGGTGTTTTATCTCATTGAGGAAATTCATTAAATTGCTGGCTAACAAGATATCATCAACATAAAGAATAAAAATGATAAAATTGTTCCCATCAAACTTCTGATAAATACAATGATCTGAATCATTCTCAACAAAATCGAGCCAGATGATAACTTATCAAACTTCAGATACCATTGCCTAGAGGCCTGTTTTAGGCCATAGATGGATCTCTTCAATCTTCACACTAGATGTTCTTTACCAGATTCAATAAAACCATCATGTTGTGTCATGTAGACTTCTTCATATAGATTGTCATTCAAGAATGCAGTCTTGACATGCATTTGGTAAAGATCAAGATCAAACTATGTAATTGAAGCTATTACCACTCTAAAAGCATCTTTGGTGGATACTGAAGAGGTCTTTATATAATCAATACTTTCTTTCTGGTTGTAGCCCTTAGCTACAAGTTTGGCTTTGTATCTATCAATGTCACCTCTGGCTCCTCATTTTGTTTTAAAGACCCACTTGCAACCTATTGGTTTAAAACCCTTTGGTAGTTTTACAAGCTCCCATACGTGATTGCGGTGCATAAAGACAATTTCTTCACTCATAGCCTCCAAACATTCAGAAGAATACGAGCTAGAAATAGCCCCTTGGTAAGATATCAGGTTTAAACTATTAATAGCATTTGAATCAAATTCCTGCAAATACATCATGTAATCATCTAAAATAGTAGACCTGCAAGCCCTTTGGGACCGTTTTGGTTCAACAATCAGATCCTTATCACCCTCTAAAGGTAGTTAATCTTCAGCTTCATCCTAATCCATGACATTATTTCTGTCAACATGAGGGGTTGTTACGATAAGCATAGGCAAAATATTGCTTTCGTCACATAAAGTGATATGCCTAGGCATAGAGCTCCTACTGTCTAAAGCATCTTAATTTAAATAAGCTCAGTCAGATTTAATAACCCTGGTAGTGTGATTTGGATAAAAGAATCTATACCCATGAGATCTGATGCAATAGTCAATAAAGAAAACCATTAACAGTTTTAGTGTCAAGTTTTATCTATTGTGGATTGTAAGGTTTTACCTGTGCTTTACAACCCCAAACTCGCATATGCTTCAGTGCAAGAGTCCTTCCAAAATACAACTCGTATGGAGTCTTTGGAACTGACTTGTTAAGAACTTGATTTAAAATATAAACAAAAGTCTTAAGTGCATTACTCTACAAGAATTCTAGCAGTGAGGAGTGACTAATCACACTTCTAATCATATTTATGAAAGTACAATTTTGCCTTTCTATAAGCCCATTCTACTGTGGGGTGTCATGCATAGTATACTGAGCTTCAATGCCATACTCTTAAAGGTATAAAGCAAATGGCCTAGGGTTCCTGCCAGTCTTAGTATATCTCCCATAAAATTCTCCTCCTCTATCAGATTTCACACATTTGATCAACTTGCCAAATTTTTAATTTAAATACTACCTTAAAGGTCTTGAATGCATTAAGAGACTCACCCTTTTTACACAAGATTTCAATCCATCCATGACGAGAGTAATCATCTATGAACGTGATAAAGTATCTAAAACCACCCATAGCCAGAGGTGTGATAGGTCCACAAATGTCAGTATGGATTAGGTCTAAAGTATTTTCAGACCTCTTTACCCTTTTGATTCTAGCTCTAGCAGGGAATTTTTCCTTTATACAATCAACACGAGTCTCAAAATTTGAGAAATTAAGGTCTTATAAGACACCTTACTTGGCAATGTGCTCTAATCTCTCTCTAGAGATATGACCCAAACGACGATGCCATAACATAGAGGAATTATCATTGGGCCTTTGATGTTTATGCCTAATAGCAGCATTGATATAGAGATTAGGAAGTTCAAGTGACCAATCATTCAATCGATATAAATCATATATCAAGGAAGCACAACCAACATTAATGGAATCAAAACAAATGTCAATTTTCCCATTTTCTTGAAAGAATGAATAGCTATAAATATCTAATGTAGAAGTTGAAATTAAATTCCTCTTTGTAGAAAGTACATAAACAACATTTTTTAAATTTAAAATATGACCAGAATTTAAGTATAAAGAAATAGTTCAAATGCATTCAATTGATGCCTTGCTCCCTGCTATGCCAAAAACTAACCTTTGTGCCTCACTTAGAACCTTCTGGTTTCTTAGCACCTGTAGAGAATTCACAACATATATAATGGCACCAGAATCTAGCCACTATAAGTCAAAGGAAGTTTTAATGATGTTAAATTCAAAATAAACTAGAGCTAGAGGGGTAATTTGAAGAATTGTACCTTCACTTTCTTATTTGTTCTTCAGTTTGAAGTAACTAGCGTTAATGTGACTCAATTTCTTGCAATAATTGCATAACCCCTTAAAGGGTTTCTTCCTTAGCTTCTCACTCTTATCACCATCCTTCTTAAAAGTTGAATTATTAGACTTTGAGGCCTCATACTTCTTCCCCTTTTTCTTATAGGACCCTCCAGATTTGTTGCTAAAGCCACGAGAAATATAATTTACTGAGTGAGAGGAATTTTTCTTTATAGCTTCCTCTTCTTGAGTGACTATTGATATCATCTGGTCAATAGATCATTCAGCTTCTTGTGAGTTGTATGAAGTCCTTAAGAATACATACTTTGATTTCAGTGATTGAAGAACATAGTAAACTAAGATACTTTCACCCCAAATCAATCCCATATGACTTAAACTGGTTGTAGTAATGAACAAGCTTCAGAATATGCTCCCTGACACCAGAAACTCTGTTATATCGAGTATTGTCAAGAAGTGACAAATAGTAGTTCTTTGAGTCTTGTCAAGCTTCTTGTATTTGTTACCAACAGCTTTTAAGTATTCCACTACAATACCCTTTTCAAGAGTACTGTCCCTAATTTTCTTTTCAATTGTGTACTTGATGATCGTAAAACAAATCCGGTTGGACTCACTTTATTGTTTATAGAAGACCATTTTAGAAGCACTAGACTCAGAAGAGAAATTTGCAGGCTTGGGCTCTCTCAAAGCTAAATATTTCTCAAAAATGATCAGATACATATTCAGGGACTCTTTCCAGTCATCATAGTTAGTTCCATTGAGAGCATTTATAAAGGATAGTTGCGTAAAAGCAAAAATTAAAATCATAAAACAAAAAATGAGAAATATTAATTATGCATGCACAATATAATTATAAAATAGAATTCCCCAATAAGTGATTATCAATTATGCAACTATAATCGTGCACCAAGAGGGCTCAAATATCATAAAGATTCAGCATATACAAAAGTCCATATAAAATAATGCATTAAATATTTCTATACCTATAGAGTAAAACAAATAGCTAGTATATTAAAAAGAGTGTTATTAGCCTATCCTCAAAACCAACCATCAAAAAATACATTAATAATGTCACACCTCTGGGGTATATCCATTATCAATATTACAAGATCCTAAACATCATTAATAATTCACAAAGTCACAGATTTTATGACCTTAAAGCAAAACAAAATAATTTCAAAAAAGTTCTTGGGGTCTTTTGGGAATTAAAAAATAAATTTGGGACTTAAGTGAAATTTTAAAAGGTATCCAAGGGTAAATAGGTAATTTTGGAAGAGATTTGGGTCAAAATTGTAATTCTGGAAGTTAAAGGATGAAAATATAATTTCAAGAAATTTACTGGGGTCACGAAAGAAATTCTAGAAATTATGGGCCGAAGGAGGTAATTCTATCCTGGGATCAAAAGTGTAATTAATTTTTTTTTAAATCAGGCCCAGATGAATACAAATGGAACTGGATCCTTAGGACCCGATTTCTGACCCGTTTCATGCCTCCAACTTTTTTTTTTTGCAATTTAAGCCAAGAGGAAATCTGGATCCATGAAATCAAATCCCTAGGATCCAGTTTTTGATCCAATCCTTCCTTCTTCTAGTGTTGCGAGCTGAACCATTGCCTCCCCTTGTTTTTTTTTCAAACAAAGATCTAGGTTCATACGAAAATGGGCCTAGAACCCATGAAACCAGATCCCTAGGATCTGGTTCCTGACCTTGTCCCTGGGTCTTCTCCAGCCGTGCAGGAGACGAGGAAGAAGGGGGACTATGCCGCTATGACAACACCGTGGGCAGCAGTTGCTAAACCAGAAAACAACTAGCGTGATCCGGTGACTGTGTAGGGCCGTGAACTAGGCAATAGCCGACGTGAAATAGTAACAAGAAGGTGCAGCGACCGCCGTGAACTTGAAGTAGAACTCACTTCCGTCATGACGCCGATGACCATACAACAAAAGACCACGTCGCCAAGACCTTCTTCGGCCACTCTAGCAAGCAGAACCTCTGGCAAGAATAAAATGGGAGGAGAGGGGAAAAAAAAAAAAAAAAGGAAGAGGCACACGATTACATGACTTAAATAATTTCAAAATTCAAATATAGCTTTATTGAGCAAGAATTTCAATCAAATTCATTTACTTTTAATAATATCAATGTGTGAAAATTATCATCTTTACTTTTATCAACACACATAGGATAATAAATTGAAATATATAAATTAATGTTCGTAAACCAAGCTCTAATGCCAAGTGTTATATTTAGCATCTCAATTCATATATAATTGAATATGATAAAATAATGTAATTTTGTGCGTACCTGAAGAATCCATTGATCGCTTAAGATAGCTCGATTACCTTGAGTATAGACAGACGTACAACCCACTGGTCCCCAAAGTCTTCAGAGAGTGCAGATGAAAATCAATCGTGTGTTTATAGTTATCGACTGATCGACTTATAAGGATCAGATCAATAACCGCTTTATTAATTAATTAAATAATTATTTTTTTATTATCTCTGACTCAGTCAGTTAAGAGATAGGAAATAAATGACGGCTATTGGGCTGTGGGTTGGGCCTCTGTTCATTAGACTCACTTGTGTGGTCCACCTATCACGATCTACACAAGATTATAAAGATCAATCTACCTACTTAAACTTATTAATTAATGTTAATTCAATAAATAAATATTCCAACACTTTCTTCGTCATTCCTCCGTTGATGTTCACAGTATCATTCGAGCCTCTTTCTTTGTTTGTTGCAAATTAACTTAGGGCCTTGTTCAAGTTGGGGTATTTTTTGGTGGTTTTCTCTCTTGCTTTAGCATCAATTTGTGCAAAATGGTTGAGATTGTTCTTGGCTCATGAACAATTTTTTTTTTCCCAGGCCGGAGGTAAAAATAATATTTTTTTCATTATATTATAAATACCAAATAAAAGTTATATTAACATTCTATCAATGTGCCGAATATATTTTTAAATTTTACTCTTATTTAGTCCTATTTTCACTTTCACCCCTATTCTCGTTCTATTAAAAATGACTCCACCGTATCAAACGAGCCGTTAATTCTCCAAGTCACTCGAAGTTTAAACGAACTGTTTTTGTAGCTTCAATCACAAATACCTTCGCCATCTCCTCACTGCTTCAACTCTCTTTCTCTCTCTGAATTTTCATGGCGGACAGCACGACGACCACCGCCAAGGCCTTTGACGTGGAGAAAACGACCTCCGTGTACGCCGTCGCCGACGAAGATGAGGTCTCTCCCATTGAGGAGGTCCGATTGACAGTGACCAACACCGACGACCCGAATCTGCCCGTGTGGACCTTCCGAATGTGGTTCCTCGGCCTCCTATCCTGCTCTCTCCTCTCCTTCCTCAACCAATTCTTCGCCTACCGGACTGAACCGCTCATAATCACGCAGATCACCGTGCAGGTCGCCACACTTCCGATCGGACACTTCATGGCCGCCGTGCTTCCCGCCACCAAGTTCCGGATCCCCGGACTCGGGTCCAAGACGTTCTCGCTGAACCCGGGCCCGTTTAACATGAAGGAGCACGTGCTCATCACCATATTCGCAAATGCGGGAAGCGCCTTCGGATCCGGGTCGCCTTACGCCGTCGGTATCGTTACCATCATCAAAGCCTTCTACGGCCGAAGCATCTCCTTCTTGGCTGCCTGGCTTCTCATCCTCACCACTCAGGTAACTACCATTATTATTTTTTTAGATTTTTTTTTTTTGTCTTTTATAAACGATGCAAGTGGATGATTTCTAGCTAGTGGCTAGTGCTTTTTGATTTTAGGTTCATTTTAAAAATGAGCGTATTTCTTTTTCTTTTTTAAATACAAACACGTACCTGATAAAATCGTACATAAATAAAACCAAAAATAAGTTTGGTCATTAACAAAACAAGTCTTTACACCTGAGAGTGAATAATCGTAGATAATAGCATCAAACTTATCTTGATTAACATGATAAGCTAACCAATGAATGCAGGTGTTAATTCCAAAAGAAGATTCCAGAGTTACTGTAAAAAATACAATAAAGTCTTAAAAAATACACAAAAATTTACCGAAAACTCAAGTTTATTACACGAAAGTAAGTTTTCATACATAATTATTAAAATACTCCTAACTAATAAGTGTGAAATGAACTCTATTTTCTAGTGGAAAAGAAAGCGTCAATGTGTAAGTAGAATTTTGGTGTCTAATGAAGTTTTCTAAGAAAATTCTAGGTATGCCGACGAGCGTTTGGAGATATAATAGACATGTTTAGAACGTTTGTCATACTGTAAAAGTAAACTGAAATACCAAAATTGAAAAAAAAAATTCAAAATTTTGGGCTCCCAATTTCAAAGACTTTTTTAAAATGTTATAATTGTATTAGATATTTTCGATTATTAATATTTAACACGATTGCTCGAGCCTCGAAGACATATCCTATGCACCGAATATTGGTGTACACTGCTTATTCGGTGGACAATATAATATACATTTTATTTTAAATAATAAAAGATAATCTTATTAGAAAGTGTGTGATTATCCAGATAGATACTAGTACCTAATTACCTGTCATCATTTCTATCAGTTTTATTTACTTATTAATTTTTTAAATGAAATGTGCAGATGAAGCCATCAATTAGATCTAGAACGACACTAATCCTTTGAAATCTGAAAAAAATTCAAGGTTAGGCTACTATTTTAAAGTTTAAAATGAAAATTTGAGATTTATTTTAAGTCCTAAAATAAAAGGGTTGGCCCTTTTAAGCTCTTTTATATTTTTAAAAATTTAATGTTTAAAAAATAAAATATTAAATATTATATTCATTTTAAAACCCTAGCCTTTTTTTAATAAAGACAAAAGAAAAATATATAAAAAGCTTAATATCTTTTTCACTAATAAAGCTTTATAAGAAGAAGGATGAAATTATATTGATATTGATGATAATAAAAATTATCAAGATATAGCTAATGGTGCTAGTAAAGTATGATTGTTATGGTATTAATTTTATAATATTGTTATTTTTTATTAAACTTAAATTTATTGTTGTGTGTATTGATTTAAATTTTTTTTTCTAGACTTAATATTATATGTAATAACCTTTTTGAAATTTTAAATATATATATGTATATTTTTTTAAATAAAGAAATAAAAAATATTGGATCAACCTTTTAACCTTAAGGTCTAGGACCAGAGTGACCAAAATGAATTCTTAAAATGTAATTGAGTTTAAAAGGACCATCCTATTTAATCCCTAACTCTTTAAATACTAGTGCTAATTGACAACTTTGCATGTAACATTATTTATAAAATATATTTAAAAAATAAATAAAAAATGACACACTTCCTTCTTTTTTTATTTTTTTCCCTAAAAAACATAAGGTAAATTATCTAGCCTAGATATTAGTGGTGGTAGCGTGTGTAAATAATGCATGGTAACGAAAATTGGAATAGTCATTGAACCATTAGATCGGTCATGAACATAACTTTGATACACAAATCCAATTGTTTAATGGTTTAGCCTGCAAGACTGATCTTTTTTTTTTTTTTTTTTGGGTGTTGGTTCAATTTTTAATTTTAATACTATGGTGCAATGTATGTAGGTGTTGGGATACGGATGGGCTGGGCTGATCAGGAAATACGTAGTCGAACCAGCCCACATGTGGTGGCCCAGTACCCTCGTTCAGGTCTCTCTTTTTAGGTATGATTTTTCTTTTTGGTTCTTTTTCATTTCTCTCTCTCTTAATCTAAATGGCTAGCTCATAAAAGTCTTCTCATATTTGTTAGGAAAAATGTCTTCTCATATTTGGACATCGTAATTTACGCCCTTCGCTTGTAATAGGAGATGAAGAAAAGAAGAGAGAGATTGAGCACAGACAATACATTTTTTTCAAAAAAAAGAAAAAAAATCTCACACCTCACTTATAAAAGAAACTCTTAACAATTGTGTGGTTGTGCGTGTTGTTAAATACTCGGTGAAGTTATTTTGTAAACTTTCTTCATAGAAATTTCAATATTTTTTTTAATAATATCAACTCATTCAACCCTCACATTATTATTTGAACTGTTATCATTTACTACAAAATACTCTCTTCGATTTTTAGTACAAGCCAAATTTTATAAAAAAAATTAATCCTTAATATAAGATAAAATTAGAGTAATCATTTTTGAAATTTACCCTTTGTTTATTTATTATGATTTCAATTTCAAGACAACAATTTATTATAATTAAAAATTAAAAATTAAAAAAATTACATATTTTTAAAATAATTTTAAATGTTTAACTATCATTTTTTAATGAATGCAAATTTAATTAAATTTGTCTTATATTAAACAATGAATGGAGTGTGTGTATAATAAATATTAAAATAATTATTTTTCTAATTTTATCCCTTATTTATTTATTATAATTTCAATTTCTAGACAGCAATTTATTATAATTAAAAATAAAAATTAAAAAATATATATTTTAAAAATAATTTTAAAAGTGTAACTATCATTTTTTAATATGTGTGAATTTAATTAAATTTGTCTTATATTAAACAATGAATGGAGTAGATATATATATATATAAAATAAATATAGAAGGGAGAGAAAGTTTACAGAAAGTTATAAAGTAGTGGCAATAGAGATGAATCTAGGGATCTACTGTATAAAATAATTTTAGAACCTATTGAGGTGAAATCTAAAGGATCAAGGATGATGGGGATGCAAAGAAAACTAAAACTAAATGAGTGGAAGTAATAATGATTGAGTTATAGGTCAACTTTCAATAAAAAAATTTAAAAAGACAATTTTAAAAAATAAATATAAATAAAATAAGGGAAGATGAAGAAAGGAGGAACGAGGAGATTCACTTGGGCTGTGGTTTCTATTATATTATTTCACTGTCTCTTCCGGGGTCAGCGAGAAAAGGGCAATGCAGTTTTTCTTTCCCTTGCCTACAAATTAAATTAATCATAATGCAAAAAAATGTTTTAAAAATACTTTTATGATTTAACATTTTTATTCCATCTTCATCTTTAATTGTTTATGATTTAATAGTAATTTTTTAAAAAAATGTTTTATTTATAAAGGGACTTAAAATAATAAAAAATAAAAATACAAGGATTAAAAATATTAAAAAAAGTATAAGGACTAATAACAAAATGTGAGTAGAGTATAAGAACTTAAAGTTATATTTTTTTAAAGTATTTCATTCATATTTATACATTTAATATTTTCATGCAGAGAAATTCTACTTTTTTGTTTGGCCAGGCAGAGAAATTCTACTTCATTCTATATAAAGTATAATTAATTAAGGTGAAAACTTAAAACCTGAATTTAATATTAAAGTAATTATTTAAAAGAAATTTTTTTCGCAGAATCTGTTTTTAAGTGGATTTTCAGAATTTAATATTTTATGCTCAGACACTATTTTGGAATATATGTGTCTATAATATATATATATATATATATATATAGAGAGAGAGAGAGAGAGAGAGACAGAGAGAGAGAGATCTTGCGATGGGAATCAATGGTCCAGCTCTGGACGTTTGGAGGGGATTGGGTTATTTGTCCTTTTTCTTAAAAACTTAATTTCAATTTAGTCTAAGTGGGACCAGGGACTGAATTAGTGTTTCAGAATTTTCGGGGGTTAATTGTTAATAAGTTTGGTCAAAGAGGTTATAATGAAAATTTTCCAGTAAGTTACGATGCCTTAATCATCATGAGTGGGTGATTTTTTTGTTTTTAGGAAAAAAACCAATGTTATGAATCACCGAAAAAAAAAATTGCAATCAATCAATAGCCAAAGCAAAAAAATCACTAAAAAAAAAATTAAGGCACAACGTAACATATAACTCAAAAAGCAGAATAAAAGTAAAACAACAAACAAGAAATCATATCAAAAAAATCCAAATGTAAAATTAAAACAACATATTAACCATTGCTCTCTTTATTCTAAGAGAAACCAGTGGAAGCAAAACAAAAATTAGGACAATTAATAGCTTTCAAATTAGCAATAGCAACTAACAACCCAGATAAATAATATGTAGTTACAAAGAGTTATTTAATTGGACACATCTTCTTAAAGCCCATCATTACTAAAAAATTATCAACTTCATTATCTTAGCGAGCCATCAAAGAGAAACAAACATCCCTGTACGATTCTTTAACTACAAGAATATCTTGCACAATTCTAAAATATTTTTAATCATAACTAAAATTGAGTTTATCTGATGACATTTGAAAGAGCATCTCCCACTCCATTTTCATAAAGACCATCTGACCAGAATAATGATGAACCACTCTCAAACCTTCCATAACAACTTAGCATTCAGCCATGAGAGTAGAATTAGCAACAATATTCTTCCCACAACCACCCAAGAAATTTTCAAATTTATCTCTACAAATAAGACCAATACTAGAAGATTTCAAGATACTATTAAAAGAGCTATCAACGTTAATCCTAACTCTCCCTAGTAAAGTTCTCCTCCAAAGTAAACTTTTATCAACTGACTCCATAAACATATTATGGGGTTGTTTGAAATTATTTTTATTTTATTATTCTAAGAACTGATGTTTTGTAAAACATGCTTTGGGAATAAAAAAAATAAAAATAAATATTTTCTCATTCCTTTTTATTCTCTAGAACAATAATCTCAAAACACCTAAAATTTTTTTTTGTTCTTTAGAACAATATTTTATTTTTTTATCCTTCAAAACACTTTTTAAAATACGTTACAAAACATATTTTTTTAATTATCTTGTTTTGAAAAACAGAAAACTGTTCTCAGAATAAATTTTCAAACAAACCCATATATTTCTTCAATTTACAATAGAGGTTCAGATTTTGTGATTCATTCACAATCCTAGAGGCATTTATAACCTTCTCAGCATTCACACTTTCCTCATAAAATTCCTAACTACATCTACTCTTCCAAATTTCCCAAGAAATTGAAGCAACAAGTGCCCTTTCAAAAGCCCCACTCACATTATTATCACAGAAAATATTAACCAGCCAAGCGGAGACGGTAGAAATATTAATATCAGTGAGTGATCCTATTTACTTGTTCTAGGCAGAAAAGCATTTCAAGGATCTTTGAAGGGATCAGAACAATTCAAAATAGCATGCACAGACCCAGAGACTGAATTGTAATTAAATTTTCTTGTTCAATTAACAAGATATCTTTTCATTACTTTTACGGTAATTGAACAAGAAAATTTAATTGAATTACATTTGATTTAGTCTTTCCTTAATACAAGCATGTTTTCTTGGCGCGTATATAAAAGCATGTTTTTGTTTTTATTATTGATCATAGAATTACTTACTTTTGATTTAGTCCTTAATGTTCAAAGCGAAAGCTTGTCGGTTGCAATTCACAAAAAACTGTTGGTAATTGAATTACAAAATTTTTCATCGCATTCATTTTTATTGTATTAAAAAACATAAGGGTTGCACATTCTTTTCCTTCCATGCTCCTGGTTTATTTTTATTATCGTACGTGTGCAACCAACACGAGGGAGATAATTATTGGCTGTTGCGGAGATAAAGAAAATGATAGAATCGCCCCTTTAGTCCATAATCCTTATCAATAAACTGATTGGTAATCTAGCTTCCTCTGTTTTTGGTCTCATCTGTTCCATACCAACTTTTCTCATCTTCCTGTTCTTAAAATTTTATGATTTCTAGTAATATAGCAATGCATCTTAACATGCATCTTTATCCATTGAAGTTTCACACATTCATGTACATAATGCAGAGCTTTACATGAGAAAGACGATCAACGACTAACAAGGGCAAAATTCTTCTTCGTTGCACTAGCCTGCAGTTTTTCGTGGTACTTAGTCCCTGGATACTTGTTCTCAACTCTCACAAGCATATCATGGATCTGCTGGATATTCTCCAAGTCAGTCACAGCTCAGCAGTTAGGGTCTGGCATGAAAGGTCTAGGACTCGGAGCCATAACACTGGACTGGTCTGCTGTGGCATCTTTCTTGTTTAGCCCTCTCATCTCACCCTTCTTCTCCATTGTCAATGTCTTCGTTGGCTATGCAGTGATAGTGTATATTGTGATTCCTCTGGCTTACTGGGGCCTAAATGTGTATAATGCCAATAGGTTTCCTATTTTCTCTTCACATTTGTTCACATCTCAAGGTCAACTGTACAACATAACAGCCATTGTCAACGACAAGTTTGAGCTTAACGTTGCTGAGTATGAAGCTCAAGGCAGGATTCATCTGAGTGTGTTCTTTACTCTCACTTATGGTTTTGGATTTGCCACGATAGCAGCCACCCTAACACATGTTGCATGTTTCTATGGAAGGTGAGTCTCTCTTTTCCGATACTGAAAACATTTAGCAGTTACATTATTTGCTTGCTTCTGATATGCATGAAAATATTCAAAGGATACAAGGAGATTATGGTAATTTTGATTAATTTTGTTAGGAGTCCATATGCTGATCAGTGTCAAGATTCTATATACACTTAAAAAGGTTGTAGTTATATACTGATGTGCAACTAAAAATGCAGGGAGATTATGGACCGTTATCGCGCTTCTTCTGAGGGAAAAGAAGATATTCACACAAGATTGATGAAGCGATACAAGGACATACCTTCATGGTGGTTTTATTTGTTGCTGGGTGTGACATTTGTATTTTCTCTGGTTCTATGCATCTTTCTGAACGATCAGGTTCAAATGCCTTGGTGGGGACTTATTTTTGCTTCAGCCATTGCTTTCATTTTTACCCTCCCTATCAGTATCATAACTGCCACCACAAACCAGGTTAGAAACTTTAAATTTTTCTCCCTCATCTCCTAGCAAAAAAAAAAAAAAAAAATTGTTGTGTTTTAATCATTATGTTGAGTACAATATTTAATGAGACTATGAAAGCATAAAGATCATGTTGTGACTAATGCTGTTGTTATATGCTAAAATACAGACACCGGGGTTGAACATTATCACTGAGTATGTCTTTGGTCTCATTTACCCGGGAAGACCAATAGCCAATGTATGCTTCAAAACTTACGGCTACATAAGTATGGCTCAGGCTGTCTCCTTCCTCAGTGATTTCAAGCTTGGACACTACATGAAGATCCCTCCAAGATCAATGTTCTTAATTCAGGTATATCAATCAATTATTTATTCTAAAAGACTTGTTCCTAACTCACATGATGAAGATGGGATGGGATGTGGGTATAATTTTAGGGTTCAAACTCTCATGATATGAAAAAAAAAAAAACAAAGTTGTTCTTCATCCTCCAAGTAGATGTATCCCAATCACACACACAAACAGGGCACCAAGAACTACATACATGTCAAAGACAGCGTCACATCATACTTTTTCTAATCATATAAACGTTATGCTTCATTCATTTCTTTTGGAAGGGCATGATTTACAGCTAGCAGGCATTTTGATGTAAACTGTATTAAATTCAAGTTTGTAAACAAAGCAAAAGCATGTTCCAATAGTAAATGCGAGGAACACAATCATGCCAAAACAATGATCTAAAAAGAAAGCTTATAAATATCATGAAATATTTCACACCAGATGCTTACAGTATATCAGATGTTACTTGTTAGGGACACAGTCCTGCTTAAGGTATATTAATATTGCATTTTCCTACAGTCTCTGATGATACACCCCATTTTTTTCATATCTGAATAGTTCATTGGTACTATGATGGCTGGAACCATCAACGCTGGTGTAGCATGGTGGCTACTGACATCCATCAAGAACATTTGCCAGATGAAGTTCTCCCTCCAGACAGTCCATGGACATGTCCTGGTGATCGCGTCTTCTTCGACGCATCAGTCATTTGGGGTCTAGTAGGACCAAAGAAAATCTTTGGTTCTGAGGGAAACTACAGTGCAATGAACTGGTTCTTCCTTGGAGGAGCACTAGGTCCCATACTTGTTTGGCTATTGCACATGGCATTTCCTAACCAATCATGGATTCCACTGATCAACTTTCCAGTCCTACTAGGAGCAACAGGAGCTATGCCACCTGCAACATCATTGAACTACAATGCATGGATTACTGTTGGAACCATCTTCAACTTCTTCGTCTTCCGTTACAGGAAGCAATGGTGGCAGAGGTACAACTATGTGCTATCTGCAGCACTTGATGCTGGGGTTGCTTTCATGGCTGTATTGATATACTTCTCAGTAGGACTTGAGAACAAGAGTATCACTTGGTGGGGAACTGGTGGTGAACACTGTCCTCTTGCAACATGTCCTACTGCTAAAGGCATAGCAGTAGATGGTTGCCCTGTACACTGATTAATTTTCATGCCTCTAAAAGAAAACATAGGTGTTACCGGTCAAAGTTTCAGAATGCTATGATAAAAGAAACATGGTTAATGGTTTTTTTGCTTTCTCTCTTATTCAGTTTTCATGACCTATTCAGGCCAAGTTATCAATGCACATATGGCCATTTGAGAAGAAGATAATAGTGGAAACTTGTTTGTTTATCTTAAGTAGATTGTAGCGTGGATAGAAGACACTACTCAATGAACATATTTATATACATATAAAACAAGCTATGTTTTTGTTTTTGTTTTTTTGTTTTTGTCTTTTGCTTTTCAGTATCATTGCTTCATAATTGGTTTGGTCTTCTTAGCATGTGTACCTGTATTTTTTTAATCATCGAAGTCATTTTTTTTTCTTGATTTATTGGCATTGTTGGGACAAAATCTCAAGAAGTACGGATTGGGATTTAAAGCCTCTCATTGACACATACGAGACCCACTGTAGTTTGGCCATGTGATCTCTACTTATCTTTTTAAAAGTGTATCTGAGATGTATTTATGGCCAAAACAAAAAATTCATGCGTTCAAGAAAGAAAAGAGTAATCAATTATACTAATGATAATTGGAAAAAAAAGAAAGTAGAAATATGTTTTTTGTTTTTTTTTGTTTTTTAAGAATTTGTGAGTTTATCTGGTTCCCTGTACACCCAGTTATATGCAAAATATGATTGCTTATTTTAATGATTAATTGATAATTATATGTTAACAATATATAACCATGCTCCCATTATCAAAATGGATCCAACCATGCAATTGCAGGATTTAGAATATATTCATGAACTGGTTGATACATGTACATACGTATGCATAGGATAAAAGAAAAATTTGACCCTTAAATTATAGATTTAAGAGCATCTAATATCCTTTTTTTTTTCAATTTTTCCTTCAACATTTAAAAACATAATAATATTTCCCTTCCAGTTAATTATAGGTGATGTCTGCTAGTCTAATGTTGTGAAGCCCACATTTTTTCTCATAGAGCTTGTCAGTCAATATTCTTGTAATTAACAAGAGAGGCATATTATGATGTTTTTAAATGTCGAGGTTTAGAAGAAAAATTGTCATTTATACATATACAAATGCATGCATATACTTGTATTCATATATTTAAAAATATTTTTTCATAAGGATGTGTCTGTTCACATCTTATCTTATATTCATATAATATTCACATTCTCTCTAGTATTAAACTTCCTAACCATCTTTGTGATACCATTGATGCAAAGCTCATTGATTTCTTGTGGGAATATAATGATGGTAAGAAAAGCATTCATTTTGCCAAAAAGGGAAATTCTTTTTACCTCTACCAAAAAGGGTGGTCTTGGCTTAAGGAACACTAAGCACATGAATCTGGCTTTCTTGGCCAAGCAAACCTAGAGAGTGATTGATGTTGAAGAGCATTATCTTCTAGGCAACATAATCAAAATCAAATATTTTAAAAATTCTAAGGGGTAATTGTTGAAAATACCTCAAAATACCTCTTGGTTTAGAAAGGGGATCTTCAAAGCCTCTAACTTTACTAAGAAGCATTTTTTTAGCATGTTGGTAATGGAGAGTCTATTTTTCTCTCCCATGAGTGTTGGTAGAAGCTAAACAACAAGGATCTAACTTGTGAGAGCTTTGCATTTTCAATGTCTCTAAATTAATCATCACAAACCCATCCCCTTGGATAGCGGCCAAGTGGAATTCCTCTCTCATTCACAACTTTTATGTTGGGGATGATGCAAATTTGCTCTTGAAAACTCCTATCTCTTTTCCTAAATTGAAAGACTCTCTTACCTAAGGACCTGGAATTTATACTATCAAGGAAAGCTTTCAAATAGTATCTATCTCAACTCAAGATAGTGCTTTATATAAATAAAGCATTTGGAGCTTCATCTTCCATTTAAAACTCCACTTTTTATTTAAAAGCTTGTCCACGAGGCTATTTTTACAAGGGATATCTTATAAAAACACCATCTCAATTTCACTTCGCAATATATATTTGGCTATAACTTTTCAGAGTTTCTCAATAACATGTTTTGTAATTGTCCTTATATTATAGCTATTCAGTTTGGCTCTATGTTTACACGCTCCTTTGATTTCTTAAATATGAGGTGTATTTCTTGGATCATGCATATTTCTTGTGAACTCCATCATTAGCTCTTGGAAAGCACATATTTTTCTAACTCATTTGATATGGTTCTACAAAAATCAAGCTTTACATATAGGAAAGATTACTCTTATGGACCAAATTACTCGTCAATTTCAGGGAGATTATTTTCTCCTCACAAATGCATGCAATTGGAAGAATATTTGTTGTACAAGAATAATTAATCGCTATAGGTATCAAGAGGAAAGATCTTCACCTTTTTTGCTTTGGCCTCATATTCAACTTGATCTTTCTATTTGGAGAATCAAGCTTCACTTATTCAAGAAACGGAAAAAAGGCGCACTGTGCTGTTCATTTGTCTCTCGATGGAGAAGATCGTACTACAGTGATTTTTCCACTTACCTGAAACTATATCTCCCCACCTTTTTCTGACTCTCTGTTTTTGGACTCTTCTACTTTGGATTCAAAATTTCTCTCAAAGGCTCTTTCAAGATTGGCTAAATCTGGAAATCTTGCATGTTTGGAACAATAAGGGAATCTGCTTCTGCCTTACATGAAATCACCTCTTGGATTAGGGTATCCTTCGGTCCTTGCAAGTCTTCGTCAGCTGTAGAACTCAGAAGAGTATAGTGCAATATATTTGTTAATATATTTGCCTTTTTACCAAAAGAAAAATGTGTGCATTTATTTTGATACTTGATAAATTTGAACCATTGCAACGGTGGATTTTCGGCCATTGATAAGCTTGAAGCTCTACAAGTAAAGAAGAGGAAAGGCCCATCACATGGCCGTGTGGGAATCATAGAATGAGCTAATTGGGCCATCTTTGTGGTCACTAGTTTGCATCTTATGTGTTCTATCTGTAACCACTCAATGGCGAGCGTTTTCTTCTCTTGTCACAAGGATGGAAATATTTGGTGCGTAGTTTCCATATGAGATTATTGAAATTTGATAATGCAAGTTATGACTATAGATGATTGACACTTCAAAATTGTTTATACACGTATCATGAGAATTTTCATTATGTTTTAATTAAATTGTCATTGATATATTTAATTGGGAGATAAATAAACAAATAGAGCACACTGAACCAGTGGAGGAGATAGATATAAAATAACCAACAACTTAAACTGTGTGTCTGAATCTGTGGTATATTATTAAAGTGAATTTATGGTAACTTTCAGAAGTTTTGTCAGTAAAAAAGCTAGAACCTTTATTAGTTTGTTGGGGTGAAATTTTTCCAAGGCAAAAGTGTGATTTTAGTTTTAGTCTTCTAACACCAGTACATTACAGTGGTATTTTGATTTTTAAATATTTTTATGTTTAATCTTATATTATTATTGTTGTTATTATTTTATTTTTATTTTATATAGTAAAGTATAAATTTTTTACTGTTCATGAAACAGTGGATTTAACAGTATTGTTTAAAAAAAAAAACTAACGCTTGACCATAACTATTGACATTTAAAGTATATTTTTACACAGTATTTTTTTAATATCATATTAATATATTTTTACTTATATAATTTTCAATTTATCTTTTGATTTTTCTCACAAGTTGAAAGTTGAGAAGTAAAATAAGGTGTTTATTTTTTTAAAGCATGTACAAAAATAAAACAATCATAAAACATTGACGAGTTATTATTAAAATAATAGTTTTTTTTAATGTAACATTTTTTAAAAATATCTTTTCTACTCACTGGTGACCACAGTGTTCGGCTTAAAAATTCATAAGTCATAAAGGTGAAATTTAAAGCTTTTTTGAAAGTGAAAGCATGTCCATATATTAGCGAGGGGGGAGAAACTAGATTTATGTTTTATTTGCCTTGAGTCTGTGTTGTATAAAAATATGCAGACACAATAAATAAGTATTTGATCTCACTTTTAATTCTATATTTTATAAGCTTCATTGGGTTGTTTCAAATTAGTATTTTATAAAGCACTATAATTATTATTAAAAAAAAAGCACTATACTTTATGTAGCTTTATTAGGTTACCGGTCCCCTTTCATATAAATCTTATCATCTTTTTTATTATTTGTGTATCATTAGAATATGTAGTTGAATTTGACCTAAATAGATTCAAGACCAATTATTGTGTTATGAATCCAGGGTATGATAAACTCAAACATTTTGTTTAATTATTGTTTGGAATATCAATACAATGATATGTCTTTCAAATATATTTTCTGGAATTTTCTAATTGTGGCTTTACTTTGCCTTTTATAAGGGAAGTGGTGATGTTCATGTTAAAAAAAATTTAAACCAATCCAACTTAAATATATGACTAAAAGTTAATTTTTGTTTGATAATTTGTTATAAAGGTTTTTTCTAACTGTGAACTGTAACACACCAAATTTTTTTTTTAAATAATTTAACTCAACCATAGTTGGGTTACAGCCACCCAACACATTTTTATATCAATAATTTCGATATAAAATATTTTATAATTGGCTTCAACTCACATACTATAACATTTCAGATAAATTTTTACCTCCCACATGCCATTAGGCTAATTCATATTTGTCCATCCTTATACTCCCAACAAGTAAAATAAGCAATTTAGTCAATTTTCAACACAAGCCAGTTATTTGGCCTTATAATCATGCCATTTTAACCAATCCAAAGTAAACCAAATATTAAAATTACAGTCATCCAAATTGTACCAAAAATAGAAATAGTTTGAAAGGCATGATTACATTTATATATTCATATAATTGACAATAAACATAAAAAAGTCCTAATATTGGCAATATAACACATTATAAATCATAAATTAAATACCCAAAAGAGACAGTGGATCTATACTACTAAGCCTCTGGGACTCCTCTACGTGTCACTCGTGGCTCTTCTCCTGAAAATTGTTAACCACATAATGAGACTCAAAAGTCCCAGTAACCAAAGCCAATTTATGATAGTGTATACAAACAGTTAAGTGTGTGCTTACTAAGTGAGAATTAAAAATAATATAATTCCAACAAATATAAGAAATATTATAATAAACACAAACAACCATCCTTATATCCCTCCATTAACCTCGAGCCGTAGCCCTCACTCGGTGCTAAATTACCCGGCCAAAGGTAGATTAGCCCGAGCCCTTACAAGCCACCTATTGAGCTCCAATAGGGGCGTACCACGTGGCACATAAATACAACAATAATAGCAAGTCTCCCAACACCTCCCACAATAATTAAACAAATTCATAATAATATTGCACAATTATACAATATTACAAAATTCATAATTTTCTCAATAATCACCCAATTAACAAGAAGTAACACTAATTATAAATTAAAAGCATGGTTACCTTGTGGCTTTTTCAATAAATTATTCCTTAAAATTTCTCTCTCTCCACAATCTTCACCAGTAATACAATCTACAAATAACATATTATTTATAAATATTAGTTTCAATTTTTTGAAACTAATAAAATAATTCTAATAATAGAATTAAAAATATAACATAATTCCTAATCTCAATCTTAATACAAATCTATAGTTAATACTATTAAGTAAAATTTTTAACTCCTCTTTTAATTATCAATAAACATTAATAATCTAAAAATCAAATTTTAAACTAATTTCTATTATCAAAATTTTCTTTTTATTTTATAAATTTGTACCTAAAATACCCAAAAATTAAAAATTGAGTCTCTAGCTTAGAATCATAATCCTATAACCATAATAATTCATTTCTCATCCCAAATAATCATCTAAACCTCAATAAATCAACATATATTTTCAGATCTAGTTTAAAATTTGATCCATAAGCCACAGATTCAAAGATTATCAATAAATTTATACTCTAGAACATTTATTATACTACTGACAACCTCAAAAATCATATTTATTCAACATAAATTCATCCCTCTTCCAGATCTTAAATTTTCTACCACTACAAACTCAGAAACTAAATAAGAAGGATGACTAAGAAAAATTTTTAGAACACTTACTTAGTCTTGAAAAGCTTAAAATCACACTCTAAATATCCTATTAAAAACTCTTACCTTAAAAATTTAGATATTTCGCACCGGCAACTCGCTTCTCTCCGCCTCAGCTCGCGCGCAGAATGAATGAGGAAATGAAGGAAGGTGAGTTTTTATAAAAATTCAGTGGGTCCCACACATTTTTTTTTATTATTATTTCTTCTTCTCTTCTTCCCCCCTTTTTTTATTATTATTTTATACTTACTATTCATGCGGCGCCGAAAGCAAATTCGTTTTCTCTTCTTCTTCCTTTTTTTTTGTCATACCTTTTTCCCTTTTTTTTTATTATAATAATAATTTAATAATTAATTTTTTTTAAATTAATTTTTTTATAAATTTATTTATTTTTTTTAAATTTAGAATTATATCCTAAATAGATTTAATAATCATTTTCTACTAATTTTCTTACCTCTAAATATTATTATTTTTTTTAAAAAAATTTCTATTAACCTAAATTAACTATTAAAATTTAAATTGGGATGTTACATGAACACTATTATGATCATACATTGCAACAAGATAGATGATGGATGCCTTTTTTTTGTGCATAAGTATTCTCTATTGGAAACAATTTTGTTCAAAACACAATCAAAAACTAAATGTAGACACATATTTAATGGGATTAAGACTTTGGTTACTCAAGTCATGGGGGACTAATCCATTCCACTTGTGTATATTAAAAAAAGAATATATTGTCGAAGAGTTTTATATAAAATCTCTTGTAAATGATTTTAAAGACATGAAAGGGAAAAGGGTTAAACATTTTTTATTAAAAAGAAAGGCTAATTTAAAATATTATTAGTTAAATACTTAAATGTTATGTTATTTTTTTTATTAAACATTCTCCTAGAATCCAAAACCAATTTTACCCTAATGAGAGTGACATTATATTAAGCAAAAACTTCTCATAATGTCCAAAGACAAACAAAAAGGAGGGGGAAGAAATAGGCGAACTTTTCCTTAATCTCGTGCTTCGCATAGAGCATTTTCTATTTATATTATATTTTACATATGATTATAAGAATTTCAATTAAAAAGTAAAAACTAGGACAAACAACATGTAGAGAGTTAGGAATAAAATTATATACAAATAAGGACCTTAAATATAAAAAGTAATATCAAGGATCTTGGTCTTTATTTGAAATTAAAAATGCCAGGAGACTGACAAATAAAAACTTTATAAGAATATTAATATTAAATTAAAATTTTTCAATACTGATATTTTCAAATTTCAGTACTTTCTCTACCGTCTTTTAGTATTAAAATTTTTAATTTAACGTGAATATTTTTACAAAGCTCGTTCTCCCTAAAATGCCACTGAAATCTTGAAAATTCTACCCCCTCCACTTCTAACCATTTCTTAAACGACCACGCTGCTGGCGACTTTTTTAATTTTTTGGTACCTTATCTCCATTGAGAGGATTTCAATTCCCATGCTAGAAGGTTAAAAAAAAAAAAAATTAACAAGTACTATTTGCAAGATCCAATTAACACATTAGGGATGAATCTAGTGTATATAATAAGAAACCAAAAGAATTGCCGACTCAACCATAATAACTAGGCTATCATCTCGATAATCTTATAAAATTACTCCGTTCAGTTTAAAACATAAACAACTTTTTCTAAAAAAATCAGTAAACCAATAAAGTTCTTAATATCATAAAATATACATTGTTTTTTATTTTTAATCTCAATTACAAATCCGCTTCATAATAAGTGAAAAATACAATTATATAAGCATCTATATTTATAAATATAAGGGGTAAAATGAGGAAAAATTCTTTTTGCATGCGTGGGATTACTTATATTTTGAATCAATATTAACTTGTGGAAAATGCTAATATTTTGGATAGGAGGGAGTATATGACTTTTGGTGGGGAAATGCACACTAAATTAGGGTTAGAGAGAGTGACTAACCTAATTAATACTCTCTTCAGACCACAATATAATTCATTATTAATTAATTTATACAATATTTTTCAAAAAAAGTTTGTTAAGGTCTTGTTTTTTAAAAATTTTTACCTCTTTCCAATCATGTCCTCTAGTATGATAAATATAACATTTAATTTATTTAAAACACCCTCATTGATTACTTAATAAAGTAAGGGTATAATTTAAAAAAATATAACATTTTTCAAATACTTTATATTTTGAACCAATTAAATATTTTTAAAAAATGAGTTATACAGTGGTACGAAGGAAGTAATTGTTATTGAGCCTACTCACTATCGACTTTAATTAATAAGGTTAATGGCGACACTTTAGCTGCTAACCAAACTTAAAAGATCGCACATCAAGCTGGTTAAGTATACCTAACTGGGTTTTGATATTTGAGGGATCTCCAATCAATTTGTTTAAACAAATCAATAAAATGTTAATTAATATAAGCCCACACATAGATTTCCAACACTATTCACAAGTTCACCATTACCCATCCACTAATATTTACAAGTAAAATTTAAATGTATGGATATGAAATTAGAATTGTTAAAAAATGGAAGAATCACATTTAAGGACATTTCAAAAAAATTATTCATAAATAAGGAATAATAATAAGTTTCATTCCCACAAAAAAAAAAAAGCATGATACGTTTTTGTTTTAATAATAATTTATTCTGTATTGATCTTTATTTGTGAATAATATTTTTGAGGATCCTTGAACGTGATTCTCCCTTAAAGAATTAACAATTGTCTCAAATAAATTTACAAGCTCTTGCCTATGGCATTTATCGGTATCTTTTCAGTATTCAAATGTCATGACCCTTAATTTTTTGAGAGAAACAAAGTTCAATATAGCTTTTGAATTGATAAATTTAAATTTAAATTTTTGATTTAAAATCTTCTATTTAAGATTCATGCATTTAAATTTTTTTCGGATAGTATAAAAATTTTCAAAAGTTAAAAAAAAAAGAGCTAAGATTTGAAGCAGAAATGAAAGATTGTAATTCAAAAGCTTACTTCTGTTATTCAATTGATTAAAAATAAAACAGGAGATGAGAGAAGTAGCAAGAATAAACAGAGATAATGATATAAAAAATTATAATAAAACATGAATTTATAGAATTTTACGTGTCCAAAAAATGATTGTCAAAAACAAATTTAAATTTTCATAAATTTGAAACGCACCTTCAAGAATTTGTTTGCAAAAAAAAAATAAAGAAGTGGGAGTGGAAGAGTGGACGCATAATAATAATAATAACAATAATAACAATTATCAAAGTTAAAAAGAAAATAATAAATGATGAAAAAAAAGAAAAATGTGATTGGCAAAGTGGCAAGAAAATTAAAAGAAGACAAAAAAAAAAGAGAGAGACAAAAGAAGAAAAGTAAGATTTAAAAAAAACGTAGTCATGACAAGAAAATTAAAAGAAGATAAAAGAAAAAAAGTAAATCATAATAAAAGAAAAATCAAACACAGAAAATAAATTAATCTATAAGTTTTTGTTGTTATTATGTCATCATAGTCATGGGCATCATTTTTGTTTTTGGCCAGTTGGCCATGGGTATTTGAAGTCCTGCTTTTAAAGTGTTGCCAGCATAAAATAAAAGTACAAAACTCAACAAATTAAGCAGCTTAGAGTTCCTTTAAAAAAACAAAATAAATAATTTAAAAATTAAAATATATATATAATCATTTAACTTTATATAAGGTTTTAATTTAATTTTTTTAATTTTATAAAGTATCACTTCAATCATTTAATCCTAATACTATTAGTTTCAAATGATTTTTTTTGCTAATCATTATTATTTTTAAAAAAATTAAATTTAATATGTTAACATTTGAGAATATTTTTCAATATTTGAAAGTTTAATGTAGAAGTTTTTTGTCAATGAAACTTTCAATATTAAGATTATAGGACTGAAAATATACTTTATAAAATTAAATGATTAAAATAAAATTTTATATAAAGTTAAAAAATAAAACATATACTTTATCTATAATTCAAATTATTGGAACTTTTGGGGGAACACAACGGAGATAGTCCCAAACTGATAGGCCACATCCCTTACGGCATGCACTTTAATTAATATATATATATATATATATATATATATCTCTCTCTCTCTCTCTCTCTCTCTCTCTCTTTTTAAATGACCACTTGCATTCAGTAGTTGGTTCACATTGTCCGCCTTATACATCAGAAGATTATTAAATTTTAATCCTATAAATTAATTCATATTTTTGAAGATTATTAAATTTAAATAACACAATTGATCAAATGTCCCTAGTCACAGTACAGTAATCTCTTCACTGAGCACTGGAGAGAAGTGACATTGGAACACACATAATTGTGAGTAAAGTCAGAAAGAGACGCAAACTCAAATTACCAACCAAAATTAATGATAGACGATAGAGCTCAAAACGAGAGAGTATAATGTAATGGCTTGTCTTGCCCATGCCCCACGCTGTCTAGATTCATTGAATGAGAGTTAAGCTGAATTAAGCTAATTAAAAAGCAACACTGTAGTAAATTATCAACCGCATAATCTGTGGAGGCAATGTATTGAGACACATTCAAGATAGCACCTGCACCAGATGTCCCTTCATTAGCCTTTCATTTATGTTTACAGAGACATTCGAAGGTTATAATTAAATTAGAGTATTGTCTTGCTGCAACATTTATTGATCACTCTCTAATCAATATCCAGATAGCCTATTTGAATTTTAGTTAGATATAGTAATTGATTATAAAAAAATTAATTAATATAATTGATTTCAATTATAATTAATTATGTTATAATAGAAATATGTTTAGATTTTATTTCTTAAAATTAATTTTGATAGAATTAAATACATTTGAATGATTTTAATCAAAATCAATTTTAAATGTATAAATTATAATAAAGGACATAAATTTTTAAAAAAATTTAATTTAATATACGTGAAAATGAATATATTTAAATTTAAATAAATTTATTAAAAGAAGCGGCTTTATGCAAAACGGCTATTGGAAAGAAAATTAAATTTAATCAGAGTCAATTAACCTATATTATTATTATTATTATGTCATAGTCGTGGGCTTTTTTTTTTTTTTTTTGGGCAGTTGGCCATGGTACTTGAAGTCCTGCTTTTAAAGTGTTGCCAGCATAATAAAAATATAAAACTCAACAAATTAAGCAACTTAGAGTTCCCTTTTTTTTCTTAAGAAAAAACATGAAATAAATAATTTAAAGATTAATGTGTATATTTAGTCTTTTAATTTTATATAAGATTTTAATTTAATTTTTTAATTTTATAAAGTATGATTTTAGTTATTTAACTCTAATATCATTAGTTTTAAATAATTTTTTTCTGCTAATCATTGTTACTTTTCAAAAAATAAACTTAATATATTAACATTTGAAAATATTTTTTTAATATTTAAAAGTTTAATGAAAAATTTTTTTGTTAATGAAACTTTTAATATTAGTTATAAGACTGAACATGTATTTTATAAAATTAAAAAAATAAAATAAACTCTCATATAAAGTTAAAGAATTAATGATACACTTTAACTATAATTCAAATTATTGGAACTTTTGGAGGAGCACAACGGTGATAGTTCCACACTGATAGACCACATGCTTTTATATATATCTTTTTTATATGACCACTTAAGCCCAGTAGTTGGCTTACATTGTCCGCCTTATGCATCAGAAGATTATATCCTATACATTAATTCATATTTTTGAAGATTATTAAATTTAAATAACACGTTTGATCAAACGTCCCTAGTTACAGTAATCTAATCTGTTCACTGAGCACTGGAGAGAATAAATTTGCATTCCGTGTGCATCAGATGCTCACCAAGGCCAACGATCTTGACATTCCATTTCAATCCAAATTAATTCCTGCCATTCACTTAAATTAATTTTTAAATATTTTTAATATTATATTTATTAATATAAAAAATATAAACAAAATTAAAATTTTAATAAGTTTATTCATTATTAATCTGTTTAGTACAAATTTAATCTTGCAGTTCAATTAATATTAAAAAAATTTATAATTTTACAATTTAATTATCTAGATAGATCCTGGACAATTCAGATATAATTTAAATAATTTAATTTAATATTAAAAAATTTATAAATTTTACAAATTAATCATTTAAATATACTTTAAATATCCCAGATTTAATGTTAAAATTTTTATATTTTTTATTTTAATAAATATAATATTAAAAATTAATTTGAATGATAGCAGGGGATCAATTTAAATTGAAATGGAGGTGTGGAGACAAGTGACTTTGGAAGACACATAATTATGAGTAGAGTCACGGAAGGAGACGCTAACTCAATTAGCCAAAATTAACGATAGACGATAAAACTCAAAACGAGAGAGTATAATATAATATGGCTTGTCTTGCCCACGACCCTCACCGTCTAGATTCATTGAATGAGAGTTAAGCTGAATTAAGCTAATTAAAGCAACACTATAGTAATTGATTGATAGCATAATCTGCGAGGGCATTGTACATAGACACATTCAAGATAGCCCCTACACCAGATGTACCTCTATTAGCCTTTCATTTATGTTCACATAAACATCCAATGGTCATAATTAAATTAGAGTATTGTTTTGCCCCACCGTTTATTGATCACTCTCTAATTAATATTTAAAGAGCCTGCTTGGATTTTAGTTAGTATAGGTAATAATAAAAAATTAATTAATATAATTAATTTTAATTATAATTGATTATATTATAATGTGGTTATATTTAGATTTTATTTTCTAAAATTAATTTTAATAGAATTAGATATGTTTGGATGATTTTAATCAAAATTAATTTTAAATGTATAAATTATAATAAAGGACATAAGTTTTATAAATACTTTAATATATGTAAAAGTGAATATATTTAAATTTGAATAAATTTATTAAAAGAAGTGGCTTTATGCGAAACGGCCATTTCGAGGAAAATTAAATTTAATTATAGTTTAAATAAATTTTGAAATAAATAAATAAATTTAAGTTTAGATAAATTTAATAAAGGCAATTTAGATTTATTCTGTCGAGATATTATCTATTTAGATTTATTTTTTTGAAATTTAAGAAATATTTTGTATTTATTGATCATTATTAGGATATTTATTAATTAGTTATTATTGGGATAGTAGCAATTTTTCTGGTCTTCATTTCTTCTCTATTAATAGAAGTTACTTTAATTTTAATAGAAAAGATTATTATGGTTTAAACATGATCTTAGATTTGATTGAATATATTTTTCTCCCAAACTTTTCTCTCGAAAAGTGAGAGTGTGAAATCTTTTGATTGGTGGTGAGTTTATGAGACTATTCTAATCATTTACTCGATGAGTTTGTGAGTGATAGCCTCCCATGAGATTTGTGTCTTCCTTATGAGCGTAAATTCCTTTGAGTATTTTTAGAGCATTTTTTTAAGGTTTCTGCATTTTTTTTTTTTTGGGTTTGGTGGGAGACTTTGGAGGAATGGAGGTAGGACCAAAGGGTGGCATGGAGGCAGGTGAAAAGTCAGGGTTAGTGTTGAATCTTCAATGGAATTAACACTAGAAGTAGTAGGCAGTCGTTGGCTAGACATCTTATTTTTGATAAGGATGTCAAAAAGCTTATTGTTATTGGCATGATTCAAAAGGGTTAGGGTCATAAGGAGGAGGAGTTGGATATTATGAACAGCAGCCTTAAGGATTTCACTTTCTATTTCTCTAATGCAGAATTCTTAGAGGAAAACTATGGGCCACCATAGGTAACCTCTTAATCCTTCAAGAGCAAAAAAAATGGGAAGGTATTGAAGACATGAATTTTGATTAATGCCCTTTGTGAGTTCAATTCCATAATATTCTTATTCAAATGACGACGACGACGACAACAACAAGCTTTTATCTCATTAGGTGGGGTCGGCTATATGGATTGCAAGATGCCATTGTGCTCTATCATTTATCAAGTTTTTAAGAATATTATTAATCAAGAGATCGCGTTCAACAACTTTTAAGAGTGTTTTCTTAGGCATTCCTCTATCCTTCTTAATCGGGCTCAAAGTTATATGTTTTACTCTTCTCACTAATGCCTCTCATGGTCTTTTTTGTACATGCCTAAATTATCTCAACCGATTTTCTATCATTTTTTTCTCAATAGGTGCTACCCTCACTTTTTCGCGTACGTGCTCATTTTGAATTTTATCTTTACGTATATGTCCGCACATCCATCATAACATTTTCATCTCTACTACTCCAACTTTATGCTCTTACTGTCCCGTTAGAGCCCAGCATTCACTACTAGGGGTGTTCAGCCTAAACTCGTCCCGATTGGTCCGGTATCGTCCTGATCATATCGGGACGGGTCTTGTCCCGGCCTGAAAATAATCAGGACGGGACAGGAAAGGAGTTCGGGACGGGACGGGACACGGGATTACCATCGGGACATCCCGTCCCGTCCCGAATATTATATATATTATTTTTTATTTTAAATATATTAATTATATTAATATAATTTATGCTTATATTAATTATATCAATTATAATTTTAATACTTGCAATTCTTATTTAAAACTAAATTTTTTTATATTGATAATTTTAATAGCATGGAGTAAATATGGCGATATCTTTCTTTATAATATATTAATTATATTAATATAATTTATTCTTATATCTATCTATTTAATAACCTTTATTTATAACATATTTCTTGCTTATTTTTAGAAGAGTAATTAGCTTAGTACATCTTCACTAAAGTAGAAGAATAATGATTTGATGTTGTGTTTGACTTGCCTGTTGTTGTTAATTTTATAGCATAAAGATCACTTGTATTTATTATTATAATATATAGTTATGATTAATATAATTCAATAATTGATTTTAAATTATTTTTATTTATGTGCTTGTATTGTTTTGATTTTAAACTTAATAAATTATATGATTTAAAATTTTAATGAACGTTATTATCCAAATATTTTTTCGATATTATTCTATTTATCGGGACGGCGGGACGTCCCGGTCTCGTCCCGACTCTTAACGGGACGGGATGACTTTTGGGACGGGACATGACACGGGACCAAAATTTAGTCCCGATCTTTTTTTCAGGACGGGGGTCCCGTCCCGTCCCGTGAACACCCCTATTCACTACTATATAACATGGCCGGTCTGATAGCAGTACGATAAAACTTTCCTTTAAGTTTATTAGGCACTTTATAGTCGCAAATAACTTCTTTAGCTTTTCTCCAATTAAACCACCTAGCTTCTATGTGACATATCGCCACTGATTTCGCCATCATTTTGAATAATAGCTCCTAAATATCTAAACTTTTTTACTTGAGGTATAATTTGATCTCTCAATTTTACTTCCAAATTACTATCAACTAATCTCTTACCAAATTTACAATATAAATATTCCGTCTTACTCCTACTCAAACGAAAACCTTTCGACTCCAATGTCCTCCTCCATAACTCAAGTTTGCAATTAACCTCTTCTCTTGTCTTTACTATAAGAACTATATCATCCGCGAAGAGCATACATTTAGGAATTTCTCCTTGAATATGTTCTGTCAAAACATTTAGGATCAAGTTAAATAGATAAGGACTCAAAGATGATCCCTGATGTAGTCCAATCTTTATAGGAAAATCCTTTGTTTGACCACTAGGCATTCTTATACTAGTTTTTACCCCTTCATACATATCCTGTGTGACTTTAATATAAGCAATCCGTACTTTTTTTTCCAAAGCTTTCCAAAGCACCTCTCTTGGTATACGGTCATAAGCTTTTTCCAAATCAATAAAAATTATGTGTAAATCTTTATCTTTACAATGATACTTTTTCATTAATTCCCTTAGTAGATAAATCGCTTCTATAGTCGATCTACCTGGCATAAAACCAAACTGATTCTAAAAAATACTTGTCTCCAATCTCAATCTATGCTCAATTACTTTCTCCCATAATTTTATTGTGTGGCTCATGAGTTTAATCCCTCTATAGTTAGTATAATTCTAAATATCCCCTTGATTTTTATAAATAGGAATTAATGTACTTCTCCTTTACTCATTAGGCATTTTCTTGGACCATAAAATCACATTAAATAATTTAGTTAACCATCTCATCCCTTCTTCACCTAAACATTTTCTCACTTCAATAGATATACAATCAGGTCCATTGGCTCTACCATTTGCCATTTTCTTAAGATTTTTCTTTACCTCCTTATCACGTATTATTCGATAAAATGAAAAATTTTGTTCTCCTTCATCGGTTACTAAATCTTCCAAGTTACTAGATGAACCCTCTCCATCATTGAAAAGTCTAGAAAAGTAAGTCTCCCATCTATTTTTAATTTCATCATCTGTAACTAAAATTCTTCCCTCTTCATCCTTTATACACCTTACCTGTTCTAGATCTCTTGATTTTTTTTCCTACTCTTAGCAATCTTATAAATGTTTCGTTCTCCTTCATTTGTCTCAAGGCTCTTATAAAATTCTTCAAAAGCTTTAAAACGAGCTTCACTCATAGCTCTCTTAATTTCCTTCTTAGCCATATGGTACCTCTCCCAATTTTCCTCATTACTACAAAAATATATGGCTTTAAAACAGTTCTTCTTATGCTTGATTTTATCCTATACACTATTATTTCATCACCAAGATTTCTTATCTCTTGGGCCAAAACCTTTTGATTCTCCCAAAACTACTTTTGCAAACCCCCATATCTTTTTAGCCATATCCTCCCACATGATGTTAACACTTCCCTGAGATTTCCAAATTTCTTTGTCCAAAAGATTTCACTTGAAAATATCTTGCTTCTCACTTTTTAATTGCCACCACCTAATCCTTGATACTACTATTTGACAACATTTTTGAATTTTACTCATAATACACACATCAAGGACTAGGACTCTATGTTGTGTCGTTACAGCATCCTCGGGAATGACTTTACAATTTTTACAGAATCTTCTATCTGTGTTCCTAATCAAAAGAAAATCAATCTGTGACCTTGAGGCTCCACTTTTATAAGTGATGAGATGCTCATCTCTCTTCTTGAAATAAGTATTGGCAATTTTAAAATCATAAACCAATAAAAAATCAAGAATCTACTTTCTGGCTTTTAGGTTCCTCGACCTTCTCTCCAAGATCTCTGGGTTTCTATCTGTTATGAACGCCTTCCCATGATTTGTTTTAACTATAGTTGCCTAAGTCATGAATGTAGATTTTGCTTATAGGATTATCGCATACAGATAATAATTCACTTGAGCCTATGTATAGGCCATAGATTAGTGCTGCATTAGTAAAGAACTGGGATGAAGCCATTGTTATTGTTGATTAAATCTGATGGGATTGCAGAGGATGAGGCCTAAAATAGTCACCAAGTCTCAATGATGCTATTATCTTAGAACTGCTAAGGGCTTAATACCTCTTTGGCAGTCCAAAATTTGAAGGATGTGTGCTAATCAAATAAACCACTACTGTTAATTTAATGGAGACAAAAATAATGGTACAAAAAGCCAAAAAAAAAAATCAAAAAGAAGTTAGGTATGATTGGTTATTTCTATAAACCACCAAGAGGCCTCAGTGGAGGCCTTGCTTTATGTTGGCAAGATGATGTCCAGATACATGTTTTTTGTAGCTTAGTTTACTTTATTCATGTTGTTATTTGTTCTAATGGTAGTGATTTGCTTAGTCTAATCTATAATCTATTCGAAATATCGTCAGATGCGTACTATAGACCTAATCTATTATAAATACTGTCGGATGGGTACTACTTTGCAATACCCATCAGACTTTTTCATTTTTTTTAACTTTGTATTTGTTAATTTTTTAATATGATAAAGTAAAAAAGATAAAGAACAATGTGGATGGTAAAAGAGGTACATGTGGGATCTAAGAAAAATAAATTATTAATATGAAACTTATAATTAAAAATGAGTAAAACATTTTGTCTATTTTTATTTTAATTAATGATACCTTTCCTCTCTTTTTGAAACTTATATAAACATTTCTTAGTATGGATAGTCATAAAATACAAGTCTTTCTTCTATTTTTAAAATTTTATTTTCACCCATCTAACTATTAATTGATGGTTAAATCACATGTGTTTTACAAAAATATCCCTATTTAAATATTTATTTAAATTACCAAAAGAAGTAATTTTTTATTATTTAAATGTATTTATTTTGTAAAATTTTTAAAAAAATTAAATATATAAATTGGCTAGAAAAATATTCAAAGATGTAGTTTATGGACTCAATATAGAAGAAAACAAAATAAAATAATTTTTAATATTTTGAAGTAGTTAAACTAGTTTAAATAAACATGAAAGCTAGAGGTGTTAAGAATTAGACTTGACTATAAATTTTTATATGTTTAGATATTTTAAACTCGATATGAATTTAGGCTTTAAGGGAAATGAAAAAATATAAGATTTTAATAAACTTGATATTTAAAAGAATTGAAATAGTATGGTTTAAAAAAAGTGGTGTGTAGGAACTACTATTCTACATTTATAAATTTTAAAAATTTAAACAAGGTGTAAAAAATAATAAAATTTTTATATTTTGAAATATCATGTAGGATTCTTAGTTGTGTAAAAGATTCATAGTAAAAATTAATGATAAATATAAGAAATTACTAATGGTAAAAAAGTGGGTGTGAGACCTACATTTATAAAAGTTAAAAATTTAGATAATATGTAAAAAAATTAAGATTTTTATATTTTGAAAGATCACGTGCAATCCATGATAAAAATTGATAGTAAATATAAGATTTTTAACAAATATAATAGGTGTTAGATGTGCAGAAAAATTACCATTGGTAAAAAAATGATTGTGGGACCTGTAACATAATGTTAAATATTCTAAAATATTTAATTTTTATTTGTCTTTATGTTGAAAAAATTTAAATTGTTAATTTACTCCTATAATCTATTTGTCTATTCTCTTGCTTCCTAAACTAAGGAGCTTCAAACAATTTTTAGCCAAAGGAAAAACTTTTAACAATTGAGTATAACAATAATTTAAAAATGTTTTATCAAAATTATAAAATTTAAATAAACATAAACATAAATTATATTGACTTATGTATCTTTTATTTCATTAATTTTTTTTCCTGCGTTTGAAATATTATTTTGGTAAACTTTTTTTTTTGTTAACAAATATAAGATATTTTTTAAGAGTTATTTCTTAAGGGTTGAATGTTAAAAAATATAAAATATTTTTAATATTTGAAGGTATAATTATAAGTTTTTTTTAAGTTATTAAAAACTTGATTGGTCATTAAACGAGTTAAAATTAGGTGTCAAGAGTTCAATTGAGTTTAAATTAAGGGTTAAATTGAAATCAAACTTATCGTGATAAAATAACATAATTTAAATAAAAATATACTGTTCCTTAAAATATTCTTCCTTTATAATAATATATAATAAATAATATAATATCGATATTTTGTAGTCTAATCAAGTCACACTGTCACAGAGATCAACTCCAAGCCAAAAAAAAGAGGGCACACGATTCAAGTAAACCAGAGCGAGTAAAGGGCAGCCACGTTGATTACTAATACAAGCAACCTATCAACATTCTTTTTTAATATAATATAGGGGTAGGCTAAGGAATCTGAGAAAAAGAAAATGACAAAATAGAGTTTAGGGGACTATAAGGCACTAGGCATATATTCCTGAAGCAATGTCACGCATTCAAAAGGGACGCAAGGCAGTAACTCCAAATCCTTTCTTTTACCCGACAATTAATCACTTTCCCTCCAATGTTTTTGACATTCTCTTTTTACCCAAGAGGTAACTACGCTCCCTCCCTCTCCTTTTGTCTTTAGTCTTTCCTCATCATTTGCTCTTCAGTCTTCCATCCCTCGCATCTTCATTCTCTCTTCTTTCTTCAGACGCCATTTCCCCTCTTCCCTCCTCCATCTTCACACCTCCACATCTCCTAACCTTCACTTCAGATTAAGTCACTGGTCAGGGAGAACGCCGAGAACGGACGAGAACATTGAGAAGCGAGAACCCGCTAGTCCAGGATGATTATGAGAAGAGAGAGCATCGAGACCCGAGAGCTCTGAAACCGTGATGAATGAAGCTTATGAAGCGAGTCGCAGAGGAAGAGAAGCCGTTTAGGACTTCTGTCTTTTTTCTTGTTTTTTTAATAACCTGCCCAACCCTTAATCCAAGTTTATCCCGAGTCATCCGAGTTAATCCGAATCAATGTGTGCCACTTCAAAATGTAAAATCAAACTGGACACATGGACACATGGCAGGTTGTTGGTTTATCGGTCCGTTCAATTTAGTTTTAAAAACAATGTTTTTTTTTAAGTGCTCCTAAAAAGTAAATTATTTTATATTTATTTTAAAGTGAAACATTCAATTAAATAATAAGAGTTAAAATTTAATTTTACTTTTGTATTTATTTTTTAAAAGTGCTTGGTACCTTGTATGCTTAAATGAGGCAAATTCTCCTTTAAAGTATTTTTTTTAAGGTTCAAAAATGATTTGTTGTTAGGAGATCATTAACTTTATCCTTTTTGCTGACGTGGCATATGTGTGTAGCCTACGTACAATGATAAGTAAGACTTTAATCATTTCCTTTAGAGTTGATTTCCCCTTAAAATTTATTTATAGGAGTTTTGGACAACTTAAAGTCTTTTTCTAGGAGTACTGAATATCTTAAAATTTTATTAAAATAAAATTTAATAAATATAGTTAAAATATTAAATATCTTTATATTTAATAATTAAATACTATTATTTATAAATATTCATTCAAAAATTATAAATTACTTTTAAATATTAACAATTCAAACTCGTATTTTATAAATTTATAGATGATTTCTCATTTTTTATATATCGACCTTCAATTTTTTCTCTGAAACAATATCTAAATCATTGCACTTTTTATGTATGTTGGAACTTACTTATATTTTTAATATTAGTTAAGTTCTTTAAATTTTTAGGTCATTTTCTGTAATTTTTTTAGTTAGCTAATAATCTTCCTCCAAAATATTGTACTGTCTAAATTTAATACTCTTTGTATGTTGCAGTGTGAGGAGTAAAATTAAAAATATGATAAATCAGGACCAATAATATGTCAATAAAAATATTTATTTAAAAGATATAATTTATTCCATTAATATGCTATACAAAAAATTTTTTGACAAGAGAAAAAGGAGAGATGAGAAGAAAAAATTTCTTCTTTAATTTAGAGGTTTATTCTCTTCATTTTTAATACAAAATTATAAAATATTTAAAATATTAAAATATTAAATTGGGTGGTGTAATGTTTTAAATAATAATATTTAAATTATTAAATATTAAAATATTTAATATTTTAACAATATTTATTAATTTTTTTAATAATACTTCAAGGTGCCCAACGCTCCTAGAAAAAAAATTTAGGGTGTTCAATGCTAATAAAAAAAAGTTCAGGGGTAAATTAGCATCAAAGGGCATTGTCAAAGTCTTAAATGTCTTTGTGTGTGGGCCTCACGCAAATGCCACGTCAGTAAAAAAATAGAAAAATTAACGATTGATTAGTAGAAGGAGCTTTTTCTCCTCAAAACAATAGTTTAGGGGTAAAATTGCCCAACTTAAAAGTATAAGGTGTAACATCCTCGATTTTAAACTGGATTAGTTAAGCCTAAATTATAGTTATTAAGTGTATTAGTGAGGTGTATGGCCAGAGAGACTTAATGGGCATGTTTGGTTTTAATTTTAGCCTTAAAAGAATTGGGTCACCTAAGAATGAGAAGAGGAAGAAATCTGAAGGGTAAGTTTCTGTGCTACACACCGTGGCTTGTGGATCAGGCCACTGCGACGCTTATGTTCTGACATGCCTAAAGGAATGCTCTCTGTGCCATGAGCCATGGTGCATTATGCATTCACTGTGGTACATGGTCATTTTTCTATTGAACTACAGTCATGAAATGAAACAGAAAAAGAGAGAAAAACAAAGAGATACGAAGGAGAGACAAAAATACTCTACTAGAACTTGAGGAATCTAAGTATTATGAGTATTTTAGAACTCATAAACACAAGGGTAAGCTTCTTACACTCAAATCTTTTTATTTTCTTCTATTTTCTTAGTATTGAAAGTTAGAGTTTGATTGATAATAATGATTTTCGATCCATAGAGGCTATGAGTTCAAACTCATTGAATAAAATAGAGTTAATGAGACTAGATTGAGCTAAAGAAACTTGGTATTTATAAGTTTTTATTGATTAGTAGTTGAGAAGCAATAAATATGCAAAAATTTACCATATATAAGTTAGTTGGGGATAATATGATCCCATTAATGACCATTAAAGAGTTTAATAATATTAATGAGGATTAAAAGAAGTTAAGAAACTTTATAAGTATTTTTATACAAGTAGAAAATGAATTTTGAGCGTGAAAAAGTGTTGAGTTCCTAGTAAAAATTAGCCTGAAAGTGATATTAACGAATTTTATTGTAATTGCTTGTAGAGTGACTATCTTTGACATTATTCAAGTTGAAAGCTTAGGCAGTAAGTAATTGAGAGGTGAAACCTTTGACCTCTCAAAGATTTGAGATAACCGAAGAAATTATATCTTATGCTTTTGTGTGTTAATTAGTTTATTGATTAATATTTGATAATTAAATTATGTGAGATTTATTGAAATGCAAATGTGACATGTTTTGTTTGAAAAACCTTCTATAAGGTAGTTATCTAATGAAGTTCAATGATTTTGAAAAAAATAAAGTTGATTTTGAAATTTTAAAGTTTAATGATTGTGAATATTGTGTGAAGTACAATGATGATAAAAATAGAGAGTTTAATAACTTGTTTTATTTGGAGTTCAATGACGTAAATTGTAGTAGGGTACAATGAATTATGTATTAAAGGAGTTCAATGACTATATGTGAATGGAGTCATATGATTGTGCATATTACTGAGGAGTTTAATGAAAAGTATGTGTAAGGAGTTCAATGAGTAAAGAGGAGTTCAATAATTGACTTATATATCTTAATTTGATTACCATGTGTAAAATGGGTAGAATAATGTTGTTATGCATACTAGCATAGTGAATACTAGCGTACTATGAATTATTGCATGAATATGCATTGTATGATCTTGAGAGGCAGGAGTTCGCTTAGATAGAAGAGTAGAAATTTAAATCCACATGGTAGGACACTCATCTGAGTTGATGGCTTGTTTAGATTGTTTACATACATAATGTCCCACTTATTCAACAAGGAACTTGAACCTAGTTAGCTATCTACTGATTCTACAAGGAAGCTAGTCTAGGGAATATGACACCCTATAGTGTGAGAAAATGAGAAAAATTGTGTTTCACATGTGAGTTGGGAAAACTATGACCAGGTAACCCCTTACAAATATTTAGGCTAGAGAAATCTCAAATTATAGACTATCCCAATATGCTATAATCCACGGTTTCATATTAGATGAATAAGGAGGATATAAGGGAGGTGTAATCATGCATATAATGAGAAAGGGCACATAGTTGGTACATTATGATCTTAGTGAAATAATATATATGAAAGCCTTGTTCTTTATGAAGTGGCACTTGTTTGATTATTACATTATGAGTTATACCATTGTGAAATGAGAATGAGGTTGTAAATACTTGAAATACGCTTTATGAAATGTTATTGATCATTATATTATGTGTGTATGTGTATTGATGAGAACCATATAGTTGAGATAGGTTCTTGAACATATGCATGTTTTGAAATTGTTTCATAACTTACCACTTACATTTAAATTAATTGACATATATTAGTATGAGTTAGTTAGACTTTAATTATTGAGTGATTATACTCATTCCCACTATCTTCATTATCACAGGGAATAGCTCAAGAGGTTCGAATAAAGGAAAACAACTAGAGGTGTAGGACTTGAATCCTATTTAGTAGGCCTCTTTATTTTGAATCTTTATGTATATATGATTATTGAAATTGCCAACTAGAAATAGTCCATTTTTAGTTCTTACTTGCATTGTGTTTTTCCTTTCCAATTCTATCTTCTATCCAAGATTATGTATAAGAAAACGAGAAATGTGGCTAAATCAAGAAAGCAAAAGGAAATTATTGAATTTCAACTAATAAATCAAACATTAAACTTAATCACTTAATTACAAAATTCTCTCACTTTTCTTTTACTTAGTTCAGAATTCTTAACTTATTATTTATTTGTTTTTCCTTTGAGCTCTTAAGTGAGAAATAGCTCACCTAAAATTTGTCTCATATTGTATCATGTACATTTTGCCAACCTAGAGCATACATATTTTTTAAAGCACATCAACTTTAATTTTAGTGAATTGTATCTATATTGCTTAAATGCTAGCCAAGAGACTCCTGTTTGCACCTTGTGACTATAAATTTGATATTATATGTTGATGGAATATTATACATGTTGACCATAAGACTCCTGTTTACCCCTTATGGTCTTAGAGTGTTAATGAGTATATAATTATGTAGTGATGCCATGTTTTGGGAATGTATATTGTTTGTGGCATTTATAGAGTAATATGATGATCAAGTATACCCCTATGTGATAGTTTTGTTTGGGTGCTAACTAGTGTTTGAAAAAGTATTATTTGGGGCCAAGTCGGGTATTGATATATAAAAAAATCTAGTTTGTAAAGTGTTGATTACCTGACCATGGTTTTGTAATTGTGATAGGGGTGTATACATGAAGCACTTAATGGATAAATGTTTTGATGGTATTATGTTGTTTTGGAACTTGTCACCCTAGGAACCATATTTCTTGTTTCATTTGTGATTTTAAAATGATAAATAGACTTTAAATTTTAGCTTTGAATTGGGATCCCAACGAGTATTCTTTATAAAATGACATTTTGATTAAGTGCAATATAAAGTGACTATTTTCCTAATTATCATGATAGAGTAGATTTATAACATTTAATTCTTTCTGTTATGGTAGATCCTTTCAACTATAGTAGACTATTTGTGAAATATTTTTATCTTTTTCTATCATGGTAGGATTTTATAATGAAGTGTTATTCTTTATTAGTATGGTAGATTTTTTTTTACCATGATAAGAGTTCAATGTTATTAAGATGACTTATTAAATTATTAATTTATGAAAAATTAGTTTTAAAATTTTAGATTGTTACAATGTGCTTTCTAAAATGATATCTATACATGCTGAAATTGGTGAAATTAAAGGGGTTAAGCTAGCTAACACTTGTCCCAAACTAATCCAACTTTTTTTGTGTGCTAATGATGCATTTTTTCCTAAAGTGTTCTATTATAGAATGTGAAACGTTTAAAATCATACTAAAGATGTTTTGCTTAACTTCTGGCAAACAAATCAATACTCAAAAATCAAGTGTGTTCTTTTCAACTAATATGCTTGAGGAGCTTAGGGAGGATATTTGTTCTATTTTGGGGATTTCTAATTCAAATGAATGTAAGAAATGTCTTAGTCTACCTCCTATTTGGGGCAAAATTTGCTACTTTAGCTAATGTTCGTGAATGGGTAGGAAAGAAAATACAAGAATAGAAGTGTAATATGTTATCTGATGCTAGCCAAGAAGTCTTTATAAAGGTGGTGGTGAATTCTATTCCCATTTACCCTATGTCTCTATTCAAATCCCTAATAAAACTTATGCTAAACTTGACAGTCATTTTTGGTGGGGGATTAAAAGTGGGGGAAATAAAATTCATTGGAAAAAGTGGAAGGATAAAATTAAACCTAAGAAGATAGGAGGGATGGGTTTCAAAGAGCTTAAAGATTTCAACATTGCTCTAATTGCTAAAAATGCTTGGTAAGTACTTCATAATCAAAATGATCTTTGGGTTCAAGTCCACAAAAATATTTGTTTCAAGTACATTAATTTTTTACAAGCCAAAAAAAGTTCCAAAACATCTTAAAGATGGTCTAGTCTCCTTAATAACAGAACCTTGCTTTTAAATCACTTATATTAGGAGATTGGTTAAGGCAAAAAAACTAAAATCTTCACTAATCAGTGGATTTGGGGCCTTCTAAGTTTCAAAGTTAATGTTGAAAACTTGACTAATAGTGAGAAAGTAATGAATACTAATCAGATTATAGATGATAGGATTTGGAATCTGGAATCCATATGACCTAGACTCTCTAATAGAGAAATTGTAAAAATTCTAGAAATTCCTATTTATGGGAATAATCAAGAAGACAAAATTGCTTAGACTAAAGCAAAGGATGGCAACTATTATGTTAAATCAGTTATGAAGCAGCAAGGAAAGACTAGGATTTTTTTATTTTACCTAATCCTCACCATTCTTGGAGACCTCTTGATAGCTTATGGGAAAACATTTGGGTTCTAAAAACTCCTACAAAGATTAATCACTTTATGTGCCATCTTTGCTCTAGCTCTTTAGCAACAAAGGAAGCTCTTCACAAGCAAAAATGCTTTCCATCCGAGTCATGTTAGCTGTGTAATTTTAGGTTTGAGTCTTTGGAGTATCTATTCCTATAGAGCAACTAGGTAGAGGCTATCTAGTATGGATCCCAATACTCTATCAAATTTGATAATTTGCTGCAAATAAGTATTAAAAGATGATTACCAAAGAATATTTTGAATAACACCTCCCTCGAGGACTATGATAGATCTTGAATTATTTTTATTCTTTGGTATATATGGAAATCTAGATGTAATTTCATTTTTTAAAACAAACCTTTCGATTCGGCTTTGACTCTTCGACTTGTGGAGAATGGTTTTCATAAATCTTGGGATGTTGAATATCCAAGATGTTTTGTTAGTAGAGCTTATCTAAAGAAAATTTCTGACATTGCACTCATTCAATCTTCCCACTAGGTCCCTCCTTCTCAAGGACAAATCAAGATTAATGTTGATGGCTCCTTCCTGTCGAATCTAAGATCGATTAGGGTTGTAATCATCTCTCGAAACTCTAATGGAAGTTGGCTTGAGGGATGGGCTGTTATTATGACAGCTAGAACCCCCTAGAGAGGGAAGCTATGGTCATTAAGAAGGCACTTGAAGTTTTAGCTATTGTCCACCCAATGGACACAATACTTGAAACTGATAATCTTATTACTTTTCAAGATGAATCTTCAGAGAGTGGCAGAGTTCTAATGTTCTGATAGATGTTTTGGATCTAAAAAATAGGATGAGTTGGGTCTTTTTCTCTTACACCTATAAATCTAGCATTAGAGTTGCAAATCTTATAGTAGCCCTTGATTCAAACAAGATGGGTCCAGAACTTCTAATTAATCTACCACCCTCTATTTTATCTAAAGATGCTCAAGTTTTTGGTGATGCTAGTAACCCACGTGAACACATTGGCTAACTCCTATTAATTTCTTATTGTCTTGTTTTTTATTTTAGTCTTATTTGTACTTGCACACTGTGCTTGTTTTAGTTTCAATGAAAGCTGCATCTATTGGCCAAAAAAAAATTTTGATTGAATATGTGTGAATATAGGAATTTTTTTAAGATATTAAGATAGCTATATTAAAAAATCAGTATACCTATATTTGACATAGTGCAACCCTTCTTTAATCAATTTTGGCTTGGTTCAAGGTAGGGGATGATTGGATTATCTATGATACGTATGAAAAAATTTTGCATAGACTCCATACACCATATTATCTATATTCGATTTAATAAAAACATGCCATATCATATGACTATAAATACAAATTGGTTATTTCATTGATGATAATAGGAAAAAATGAAATTAAAAAGATACACTATTCAAAAAATAAAGTTATTAAAAATAATGTTGACATCCAAGACTATATTTGATTGAATTAGTGCAAAATGGCATAGTTTTATTAGATAGAATATGGATGATGTGGTGTACTAGCTCATGTAAGAATTTCTCGATACTTACTTGGTTTGAGCTAGAAAATTTTAGTAGGAGGGCTTAGATAACAAAGCATATATAATAATGGAAGGAAAATTAAAAACACACACACACACATCACTAACATAATATAAATATTTTAACATATATATTTACAGTCAGGATCATCTATGATACTTACGAAAAAAATTTTGCATGGACTCCATACATCATATTATCTATATTCTATTTAATAAAAACATGCCATATTATATGATTATAAATATAAATTGGTTATGTCATTGATGATAATAGGAAAAAAATGAAATTCAAGAGATACACTATTCAAAAAATAAAGTTATTAAAAATAATGTTGACATCCAAGACTATATTTGATTGAATTAGTGCAAAATGGTAGGTTTTTATTGGACAAAATATGGATGATTTAGTATACTGGCTTATGTAAGAATTTCTCGATACTTATTTGGGTTGAGCTTGAAAATTTTATAGGAGGGCTGAGATAACAAAGCATATATAATAATAGAAGAAAAATTAAATACACACACATACATCACTAACATAACATAAACATTTTAATATATATATTTATAGTCAATTTTATAAATATATACAAAAAATAAATATAAACCTTTATTTTTTAAGTTTCGCTCAACAATTTTTCATGACATAAGAATAATTAATTATCATGTTTATAATAAAATTTTTAACAATTTCATTGTCAATAAGAACTATCATTCAATTGGCAAAAAGTTATCTTCTCTATGAGCATCGAATGATTTAAAGACATTATGGGGATATAAAGTTTTGTTCAATATAAAAATCTCTATTACTTATGTATTAAATTTACTATTTAATTCTTCCAATTGATAATTATAATAAATAAATATATTGACATGGTATTGATGCTCAGTTGTTGTAAATTCTTTATGTTGATAAGATCTAAGTATATTATAATAAAAATCATTCATATAATAAATTTTAATAGTTTAGTTATTACATAAAAGAATTTTTTTAATAAAAAATATATCTTAATCATAACCTTTTAACTTTGAGATAAGTAATCTTATAATAGATATTAAACAGATAACTTTCAATATATCTTGTAATTTTTGTTTCAATGCTTGACAAAATTTATTAACAATAATTATTATAATTTCTTTTATCAAATATAAAATAAAATTAAAATTAAATAACATCAATGTTTTAAGAGTAAGTATAACATTATCTTGTAAAAAATAAGTGTATTTTATAACAACTATATGCTTATGAAATAATTGAACTATACATTTGTGAAAGAACACATCTAGAATTGCAATGAAAATTTTATCTAGTACACATGTAGAATTGAAATAAAAATTTCATCTAGTGTCTTAAAATTTTTATAATATGTCAACCTTAGAGAGATGAAAATATATAACTCATCTATTTTATTAAAAAAATAAAAGTTAGGAGGGGCCAATAACCCCTACTGGTGCCTTGTCTTTTCCCCTGCTTATCTACAATTAATTGATGATTAGATTTTAAATTTGATACCGATTGATGGGGTTATAAAAACAGGGAAATGAGTCAAGTGGAAGCTGCGGGGATATTTGTCACCCAAGGAGATATATATGAAAGAAAATGTTCGGATGAGAAGAGATCTTAGCAAGTGGCTTTTAATTATATTTTATTTAGCTCATCTCCAACCCATAATTATGCAACTCATACAATTTAATCCGTCAAAATATAACTTATTTTATAATAGCTTTATGTTGTATTTGCATGCAGCTTTTCCTATTTGAAAAGAAATTTTTTGGTTTTTCAAATATTTTTGCCATCAATACTAATGATACTATTCTCTTAAGAAATCTAAGTATCATTTAATAAGGTTATCTTCTCTCAAGAGATGCTTTTCATATACAACTACAAGAATTGAATTCTGAAGTAATATTTAAATAGCATAAATTATTATTACCTACGCCATATCTAGTTGGTATTTGAAAAATAATTTTAACATGCCATCTTAATGTAAATATTATTTGTATTGTGCCCATTTGAAAGTACATTCAAGATCTAAATGAAAATTCATTTGGCGAACATAACTTTGAGTTGTTAACTTCATTCATCATGTTACCTATTATTATTGCTCATGCACCAAGTATCCTACGCTTGCCTCACATTAAGTTGTGGGGACTTAATAATAATCTAAAACTAATCTAGATCAAGTATTGAAAGACCCTTTCAAGTGGCAAGCCTTATTATAAAGTTTTATCATAGTTGTATTTTCAGGACTAAAATTCAAAATTACCAATTAAGTCAAAACACAAACTTCTTACCTATTGATGTATTCATCATATTATTTTATCTTAGGATTGGATGTAAAAAAATAAATTTTGTCTAAAAATAATGTTTTTTTTACTTGTTAATGGAAAAATCTTAACAAATAAAAATACTATAAACAGCTATCTTATACGTCCATTGATTTCTTATTTATGAAGAAATATTTAAGTAAACCGGATACATCATATCATTTATAATTTATCTAATTAAAATACTTCAAATGATCTAAATAAAATTTTGTATGGCATTTTTTTAATTAATTTTATTCTCATAATGAAATCCACATTTGATTTCTTATTTTTTATCTCTCTACTATTATTAATATCATAATTAATTTATATTTAATAACATCTAAATGTTATATTTTTATTGGATAGACTACAAATGATGTGGTACACCTAGTCTACATAAAAATTTTTCCTTATATATATATATATATGAAGTGATGCCTTATATGGAATGTTTTTTTTTTCTATTTCATGTTATCGAGTTAGATTTAAATATTTTTCTAATATGAATTAGGAAAAATGACATTGTTCACAAATATGCAAATAATAATAAATTTCTTAAAATATCACAATTCTTCTCAAATTTTTAGGGACCTTTTCATATTAATATTTTTTGGTGAAATCACTAAAATACCCATAGTTAAAAATAAAAAAAATTATACAAAAAAGTTGTAATTGCTTATTCTATTTTAGTCATTGTTAGAAGACATTGCTGAAACTAAAATAGTTATGAATATTTACAATACTTAAACTTTTTTTTTTGATAAAGTACAATACTTGAACTTTAATGAATCAAAAATTTGCTCAAGAGAAGTTATAATTACTTATTCTATTTTAATTATTGCTAAAACACAAGTATTTATTTTTTAAACTAAAATAGTCATGGATATTCATAACATTTAAACTTTAGTGAATAACAAAATTTACATAAAGAAAGTTGTAATTGCTTGTTCTGTGTTAGTTATTGTTAGAAGAAAATTAATCATTATTTAAATTAAAGTGGCCATGGATATTTACAACACTTAAATTTCAATTAATCAAAAATTTTCACTGAAAAAGTTATAATTTCTCATGATGTTCTCGTTATTACTAAAAAAAATAGTAATTGTTTAAACTAAAATAATTATTAATATTTATTTTTTTGGGTAGGGTGTTATTTTTTATTTTTAAATTAAGAATATTTTAGTCATTTAATCAAAATTAATAATGTCAGGAAAGTCTTTAAAAATTTGAAAAGAATTATATCATTCTGCAGGAGCTCATTATCATTTACATATTGCGGAGATTGTTTTTATCACTATAAATTATCAAATTATATTTGTGTTTATTGTCTTGATGTTAAAAAAAAAAAAAAAGACGTCAAAGCTCCTTATCTGAACTTATTTTACGGAAAATTTTCCGGGCAGATGAACTTATCTTATGAAAGTGAAGATTATTTATCCATAATTCTGGGCATTTTTCATGTCGTCACCCCATGGCTGCCACCTATGCGTTTCTACATACTTGTCAATCTGTGATTTAAAATTAATATAAACTTTTAATGCTTTATATTTGGGAAAGTTGATTTTGTTTTATAAATTTAATTTTTATCATATCAATAATCCTTGATGTTTAAATTAACACGATTTATGTAGTTTTTAATCTCATGACAAGAATTAACACGATTAAATTATGCAAAATCAATAAAAATTGATAGAGTTAACTAGGATTTGGCCCATAATTCATTAGGTTATGAGTTTAAATTCCATCATCGATGTGAGAATTATATTACTGGTTGGCGATTTATAAATATCTTATAAGTATTCTTTTTTTTAAATACAATGCCATGGTATAAATACCGTGCAAAAAAATTAAAATTAAGTCATGTTAAAAATTAAAATGTTTCTATAATTTATGAAAGCGTCATCGAATAAAGTAGTATTAAAATAATTGCTTGAGGCCTTGTGAGCTTTTTATAAATATTTTTTAAATTTGAAGACATGCTCTAGCTCTTATAACTCCACAAACCTAACTTACTTAAATTTTTTTCTTAAAAAAAAAAATGCTGACATGGCTATCAGAATGATAATGTAGCAGCCATATAGATTAATAACATGTGAAGCGAAAATGCTGACTTAGATGACAAGAAAAAAGTAAGGGAGAATTTTAACTAAAAACTAAAAAAAAAATATTTATCAGTAGATTTCAAAAAAAAAATCTGAAAATTATTTGTAGGGTTTTTGAACTAAATTGAAATAAAGTTATTAGTTGAAAAGACAAAAGTACTTTTTTGCAAAAAAATAAAAAAGAAAAAAAGAAAAAAAGTAGCTAATCAAAAGATTTATTAATTATATAACTTTATTTGTTAATTATACAATATGACTTGTTAACTGCTTAACTTTATTTGTTAATTTTGTGACTCCCCAGACCTAACTACATTATTTATTAATTTTTTAACTTTACTTGTTAATTTTGTAACAATAATTGTTAATTTCATAATTTAACTTGTTAACATAGTGATAAGACTTGTTTAATCCGTCTGAAAAGCAACTAAATTATTTATTAATTATGTAATTTTACTTGATAATTTCTCAACACATTAGTTAATTGCCCATTGTCACTTGTTAAATTACACTTGACATCTTGTTTAACATCAAATCTATAACAAATTCATTATTTGTAAAATTATTATCTTAAATTATAAATTACATAATATTACTTGTTAACCAAATAACATTACTTAATAACATTTGATAGGGATTAACTAGTAAAATTAAGCAGTTAACAAGTAAAGTTCTATGACCAATAGATATTTCGATTAGCAGCATTTTTTTTCTTCTGTAGAAAGATATTTTGGTCCTTTTTGAAATCTATTAGTAAATATTTTTCCTCTTTGATCATTAGCTAAAATTTTCCTAAAAAGTAACATATTAAAAAAGCCATATCGGTTAAAAAAGTCACAAAAATTTAATTAGGAATTATAAAATATTAAAATCAATAACACATCACTCATAAGAATTAGGAGATTTGATTTATGTGGATTAATTAATCCACGTGTATATTTTATGTTAGCAACTTAATTTTCGTATCATCTTTCTTTTAGGGCTAATTTATCTTATAAAATTTAAAGAACTAACTTGATAATTGAAACAAATATTAAGAACTAAAATAATAAAAAATAAATTTGAAAGATCAAATTAATAATTTTTCCAAACATAAAAGACTAAAAGTTACATTATCTCTAACCTATAAAAATTAATATAATTATGTGTTTATTAGTTTCAATTGAAGATTTAATCATCTCCAATTTTTTACTTAAAGGAGTACGGATTGCACCACAATTTTGAGTATTCAATGTGTGACAAATTAATATTCATTATTTTTTTAAAAAATCACATCCAGTCTCTTTAAAAAAAATAAATTATAAATAAGGATTAATATGAAATATATTGTTATTAAAATAAAAAAATAATTTTTTTGGGGGCTGAATGAGATTCTTTCTTATTTTTTTTGGTTAATTTAATTGATAAAATATGGGAAAAAATCCATTAAAATTAAGTAATTAGGAGTACTTCCAAATTTATTGGACTGAAAATGCTTTTTTTGACGTAATTACTAACACATTCAATGAGTGGCCGACAGCTGTCACAGTTAAACAATACCTTTTGGCACGGGATTTATGCTCTCCAATTTGTTTAATCCCATTTGTCATAGATATTTTCTTCTCTCTCCAGGGCATGGCAGTTTCTATGGTAATAATGCCCTTGGTCGCCGTTCAATGACCGAATAAAAAGAAAGAATGATTCTCTCTGCCCGATCGCCGTCGTGCTTCGCTTCTCGTCGGTACGTACACGGCGGTTTGGTTTTCCTCTATGATTTCCGGCGATGATTTCGCACTTCGTAAGCTATCTAATTAAGCCTCTCGTTTTGCATTGCTTTTTCTTTGTACATACAGGCAGGTACTGGCGATTAATGATTCGCTGATCCGTACTGGTAAAGAAATGAGACGTTCGGTGTTCTGATTTTTTATTCTTCACCAGGTAAGAATTGTTACATTATTCTCCTTGTTACACACAGTTTCTCATTCTTCTCTTATTGCTGTGATTTTATAGAACGAAGTTTCTGTTTTGTTTTTGCAAACTTGGTTTGAAAACCCAGGGGAGGTTCCTACGGTGGTAGAAATGCTATTTGTTTCTCACTTTTCTTTTTGATTTTTTGTGTCTGAATGTGGTATGACTTTCTTTGGGTAACAAAACTTGCTTCAGTGCAAGAGAAGTGTACTGACCAGTGACCATTAGAACTAGTTGATTTTCTTGTGTTTCAGCTGGTAGAGTGACATATGATATGACAGTTTCTGATTAGTGCCGGTGTATTTGAATTTGGAATGCTCGTGATAAGATGATGGATGAATGCTCAATTTTCACTTGGATCTTTTACATCTAAATTTTAGGTTTTTTTTTTTTAAAGAGTTATTTAGGATTTAGGTAGGCTTCAGCTTTGTCTTGTACACCCCGACCTTTACCCATACCCTGAGTTAATACTACATCTTAACATTTTATTTTTAATATTCTGGTATTTTTTAAATTTTAACAGATATATGATATAAAATTAAAATCATTTCGTAGCTGATGATGTTTCAATTTTTGAAGAGAGTTTCAAATCTCATCTCAAATACGATCGTAAGATGCTCCACCTTTGAGATAAAATACTGCAAGTGCTTTATACATGTATATGTGTATATATATAAAGTCAATTAATTATTGTTTGCATTAAACTGAAACTTATCTGATTAGGGTTAGGTTTGCCCCTCCGAGATGTAGAGGAGAGAGAGAGAGAGATTTTTGTTTTGTTTTGTTGGGTCATAGAGAGATTTTTGTTTTGATCCCTTTAAAACATCTTTCTCCATGAATGTCAATGAGAATTGAACCTTTACAAACAAAAACTTCTATTACATATACCATGTGAGCTTATTAACTAATTAATTAATGAGCTTGGACCAAATGAACACCCCTAAACAAAAAATTATACATGTTACTTTCTGTAAAGTTATATTTAATTTGTGATTAGTTTGGGACAATATTTTCTTTCTTTTTCTTTTTTGCCTATCAAATGTTCTCAAGAAAGCAATTCCTCAACTTGGCCAGTCTTGCTTTGTTGTCCGCCTAGTTGCTGCTCTGCTTTCCCCCACTTCATATTATGCAAATAAAAGATTAGTTTTATAATTGTTGATTTCATCACACAAATTAAGTAAAAAAATCGGTAATATTCTTTTTAATTTTCTAACATAAATTAATTGCCTCTCCATTATATATTTCTATACAAAACTTATTCCTAAATCAACCAATGTAGTGATTAACACATCTAATATAACTAGCAGTTATCAGTTTCAGGTAAATAATTTTTTTATGTCAACAAAATATTGTGTTAAATTTGGAAAAAATTTATCAGACAGAGAAACAAAACAACTTCATTTAGAAAGATAGGAAGACAGTAATGTTTGTTTTAAAATTTGAGGGACTGTAGTAAAAACTTTGAAACTTAAAAGGACCAGAAGCATATCAAAGTCTTTTCGTATGACCGTGAACGTTTTATTTTTATTTTTATTCAGACAATAAATTTTTTGACGACTTTTTGGTGAAAACATGGGATAAAAGTTTTATTTTTCTAACAAAAAATGTAAACCTTGTACATAATGCAAGGGTTGTTTGGAATTTAGGTGAGTGATGTCTAATGATGACTGTGATATGAATCAATTTATTTACATAGGCGCATAAGATATGATTGTTAAATAGTCATCCTTGGTATATACAGCGAAACTTCTGTAGGCTTATGAAACAAGCAATCAATAACACAGGCTACAAGTTTATTAAATTGTGTTCTTCATTAATTGGTCCAAACTCCAAACCTATCGTTTGGCATGGATAAAGGTGATTAGTAAATAATTATGTACTAACTTTGTTGGTATTTTCTCTGAAGTGCACTTAGCGAAGAAACCAACAATGTATCAATACGTGTTTGTGCGGTGTGTATTAAAATCTATAACAAGTACGTTATTTACAAATCACGAAAAATGTAACTCATCTCAATTTCTATGCCTTATATGGGGAAACATGTTGGTTGAGTATAATGAAAGAAAATAAGAGTAGTATAACCTAAGTATACTATTACAATTAGAATTTAATATTTTCCCTTTACTATATGAGAAAAAAATTTCAATAAACACCAATATCAATAGTATCAATCACCATCAATATATCAATACAAAAGAATAAAATCTAAAATAATTATATATAAGAAGCTTATGATGCATTTGGCTTGTTAATAGTATTATAATTTGGGATATTTAACTTATAATTCGGGTTGTTAATATATCAATGCATGTTTTGTTGTTTTGCAGTAATTGAAATTCAATTCAATATATACATTTTGGGACCAATGCACACATGGAAATTTTAGTTTATAAAAATTGTACTATTGAAAGTTTTGAAAATAATAACTCATTCTTAAAATTCTGTACAATGCATATCACTTACCTAATTAGATTCAAATTTCTCTTCCTTTGATTTCTTTTTCATTTTATCAATCAAGATGTTTTCTGAACTTCTTGTGAGAGGGTGCTAGCGTAGGAAGATTCACATCCGAAACATCAGAAGAAAAGAAGAAAGAAACAAGAAAAGAAGAAAGAAAGGTCTTGTCGAGTCCATAATCCAAGACAGTTAACAACAAAACCAAATATAACTAATCAATCCACTCTTGGATTGCAACATAAATCATAACTAATAAATTTTAATTTATGAATAATATTAATTGAAACATTAATTTTTAAAAATGTTTTTATCTTTTTATTTATATCCTTATTAAATAATCTAAATAAGAGTGTTAATAATAGTAATTAAAATTTTAATGCATGATTTTTTTTTAATGAGTAATGAATAAGGTAGGAATATAGTTTAAAAAACAAATATAATTTGGACCGGGCAAAATTTTTAAAAATGTCTCATATTGTGTAGTTATAGAGTATGTTGCTTTGGAATTTGCCAAATTAACCATTTGGAATTCGCCA
>NW_026555673.1:0-54104 GCF_029017545.1 Prosopis cineraria | reverse complement strand
AACTAATCTTTTAAAATGACTCTCGCTTTAAACTTGTACACCGAGTATGTCACAATTCCTGTGCGATTGGACCTCAGGCCGTTGAAAGAAGGGGGAAAAAGCGATTGGATCATACAGCATCACACCTTGAATTAAGATTTAGACCACCTAGACACAATATCGGCTTAGACATTAGACTTGCATAATATAATGCGAGCGTGCGTGCGGCGTTAAACATCCGTGGTTTCGAAGAGCAAAACTCCGAACCCAATAGAAATGGAAGCTCTTTTGCAGAAAATTGGGTGATCCGACTGTGTCTGCACAAGATAATTCTAGCCCAATAAGTGTCGCGAAAATCACCCTATTCCTGAGTTGGATTCTCCATCCCACTTCTGTAGAGTTAGAATCAAAGCCACCAGCTTGAATTTTGCAAATTATTTGCAGATTCTGGGTAAGTATCAAGAGAAGGCTACTTTGCCATTTATCCCAGGTTCCGATTTTTCTGGCTTCGTTGATGCCGTTGGCCCCAAAGTTTCCAATCTCAGAGTCGGAGACCCTGTTTGTTCCTTCGTTCCCCTTGGGTCTTTTGCTGAATTGATCGTTGTAGACCAGAGCCAACTGTAAGATTCTGCTCAATTTCCCTTTTGCTCTTCATTGCATTTTTATTGTTAATTTTAGAACTCTTCTAAGTCATGTGCTTAATGTTCGTTAACTGTCAAGGGTTCGTTCGCGTTTCCAAAGGTTTGTGATCTGGTTGCTGCCGGGGCTCTTCCAGTGGCTTTCGGTACTTCACACGTTGCACTCGTCCATAGAGCTGGATTGACCTCTCGTCAGGTATCTGGCTATCTTCAAGTTTGAAAATTCACAGGTTGAACCATTTATTGGAGACTAGTTGACCTGACTAATCATGATATGTCAATACGACTTTGTATGTACGTTTTGATCCAGCATGTATACCCATGAGTTTTAAAAAGTACCCTCAATTCAGTTCTTCCTATGGTTTGCTTGCCAGTTTAATGCTATTGCCTATTCCTCTTTACATCTTTGATTGTTGTATAATGTGTCCGATGGTATAGTAAAATAGATTATGGAACTATAGGTATTGCTGGTTTTGGGTGCAGCAGGAGGTGTAGGCCTTGCAGCCGTACAAATTGGAAAAGCTTGTGGTGCCATTGTCATAGCTGTCGCTAGGTAGTGAATTGTTTTAGTTGATGATAAATGTAACAGTTGACAAGCATTTCTCCATCTAGTAATGGCACATTTACTTAGTATCTCTAGGAGTTTAGTACTTCTAACACAATATGATTGCAGGGGAAGTGAAAAGGTGAAGCTTTTAAAATCACTTGGTGCTGATCATGTGGTGGACTTGGCTGGTCAAAATGTCACTCAGAGTGTCAAAGAGTTTCTCCATGCTCAAAAGCTCAAAGGGGTTGATGTCCTCTATGACCCAGTTGGAGGCAAGCTTACTAAGAAACTATGAAGCTTTTAAACTGGGGAGCTAAAATTCTGATCATTGGGTTTGCAAGTGGAGAAATTCCTGTCATCCCTGCTAATATAGCTCTTGTCAAGGTACGTCAAGAAGAAATTTTTAGACTCATTGTTCACTGGATGACTTTTTGCTTGTCACTTACCTGATCTTGCTTTATCAAACGCAAATAGTTTGAATTCTAAAATCAAGTTGTGGAAGGAAGGATTTGAAATCAGCCTGAGAAATTAAAGGGGAGCAAGCCTGATGCCTCACAAATTGCAATCAAAACTGATTTAACCTTCTTTTGTTCATTTCTTCCCTTGTTTTCTTCCAATATGGTCACTTGAGTCTCGATGTTATTCTAACTCCTGTTGTTAAGTTGCTGTCTGAGGCTTTAAATTAGTTGGTACAAGAAAGGGCTTTATGTGACCTGTGTCCCGTCTGGTGCATTTTCTATCTTATGTGACCTTGTGTGATTGTATCTGCCATTTAATTGCGCGTGTTTAGAAGAAACATGGGATGGCTTGGTATTATGAAGAGTATAGGATATATAGTAAATCTCTTGTTTTCTTATAATGAAATAATTTTGCAGAAGATACTCCTTGCTGGGTGTGGTTATAAAAGTTGTTAACCGGGACTTCTTAGTTAATAACATTTATAAAAACTTGGTAAATAATAAAGCACAAAACATCATACAATCCATGTAGCCGACCCACCTGGTAGGGTAAGGTTGTCATCATTGTTGTGGTACTCCTTGCTGGGTGTGGTTATATCTTATATCTACTAATCTTGAGGGAAAATTACAATTTGTGAAGCAATGCTCTCTTGCTGTCTCACATTTACCATGTAATTTAATTTGTTTGCTTGAGTTACATTCTCCTTGTCGTATCCAGAAAACTTAAAAATTATATATATCAATATCATTGTATTTGGTTTTTCTATCTTCTCCTTCTAAACAAGGATGATGAAAAAGCATTGTGGAGTACAGGGGTTACATTATTTTACGGAGCCAATGCGGCACAAACCAGCTGTCAGACTTTCCAAATGAAAAGTCTATGCTCTGCCACAGCACTAGTTCCTGTCTGGCTACTGTGAAACGCTTATTATTTGTATCCTTCATTTTTAGTGGCTGATGATTCTTATATTTATTTATATTTAAGGGAAAATATAACTTTGGGTCCCAGTACTTTGGTCGAATTTTGTTATAGGTCCTTGCACTTTTTTTCAATATTCTAAATCCTTATACTTTTGTTTTTTGATGTTTTAGGTCCTTCCATGAGCAGTGTTATAGGAATGTAGAACACGGAAAAATAAAATTGTAGTGACCTAAAACATAAAAAAATGAAGAAACTTATAGCAAAATTTGAGCAAAATATAGAGGCCCAAAATTTTATTTTCCCTATATTTAATGTTGTTGTGACAGAACTGGACAGTGCATGGTCTTTACTGGGGTAGCTATAAGATACATCGGCCAAGTGTTCTTGAAGATTCTGTCAGGGAGCTACTTTGCTGGCTGGCAAGAGGCTTGATTTCTATCCACATTTCTCATTCCTACCGGCTTGAAGAGGTCAGGATTTTTTCCATTGTGCGCATTTGTTCTTTTAATTTGAGGTCTAACCTTGGCTAAATGGAGTCGATCCCCCTAAATGTTGCCAGTCGCGTCATTAGATCTTCCTAGGTTCTGTTAAGAAACATACTATTACAGGTTGGATAGCAATTCTCTAGAAGAAACTTTATTGCCTGATTTCTTAATTTAGTGAATTGCTCCTGAAATCCCTAATGAATAAACATGAAGTGAATTGAGAGAGGAGGTCAAACAGAGGAATAATTTGACTTTATTCTATCATCACGGTAGCAGAAGATTATGAGAAAATTGCAAGTTTTTAACTATACTTGTTTGCTTTAGTACCCACTTGTCTATCAAAGGGTGGGTGTTTCAGGGAAAACGTTTTTGAAGGCCAAAGATGTCAGCATTTCTTTGCACTCACTGTTCCATTTCCCCACTTTTCTCCATCTGATGTGGACTCCGTGATGTAGAAACTAGTACTCTTGTCCTTCGTAGCAGCATGCCATATAGTAATAGTATGGACATGACACCTGGTGTCAAATTGAGGTCCATCAAACTACGCTGCACATTTATACAGTGCAAACATATTAAGATAAAACTATGAATAGCACTGGAGTATTTTTGCAGTCTAGGCAGTACTTTTTGACATTAAATCTGGAAAAGCGTGAAAAGCATCGGAAGGTATATATATAAATTTATGATCCCAATCCCGTAGCTGAATAGATTCTTGAGATTTATTGTTTCATTAAGCTAAATCAGTGAGTAGCTAATATTTAGGACATTTGGACTGAGTCATGGTAATCATATCTTGCAATGGAGATGAAGTTGAAGAAGACAAAGTGGTTATGGATCTGTGGGATAGATATCTTGTAACCTCAACGAAATATGATAGTTGCATGTAAATCTATGCTGGATGTTTGTAATGGCTAGTTGATTTCTGCCATCCCTTTGAATGTTTTTAACATTAATCTCTCTCTAATATTATCAGTTAAGATATAACATACAAGGAATATCTATGTTCTTAGGAATTAACGATTTTGAAATGATCTGTCCTTGCAGGCCAACCTGGCTTTTGCTGCTATCAGAGATAGAAAAGCTATTGGGAAGGTGATGATTGTTTTTGATGAGAAACGTCCCATATCAAAGCTGTGACTCCGCTAACATTGAAGGACTTTGCCTAATTTGTGGTGCCCTTTGATGCCTGGATAACATTTTCCAATAAATGTGTGGGGCAGCACTTTGCTCCACTGGTGATATGCTGCCTGTTAAAGATGCTCATACCTCATTTTTAGTCATTGTCTGATGAAGTCTAATAATCATATATATATATATATATATAGAATCAAAATTACTGTATAATCCATGTTTGCCTCGTAAAATATGCAAATTTATTTTTAAAATGCAGAGGGCCTTTTTTTTTTTTTTTAGGCAAAGAGGGCCAAAATCCAGTCTCTTCTGAAATTAACTCTGCACGGGAATTTTAGGCTGTGGCTTGATCGACCCCTGGTCTATACCCGGCTTCGACCTGGTTTTTAATTCGGCCTGTTAGTCGGGCGAAGTGGAATTACAACTCTTAAAATTGTAAAGTGACCCATTTCTAGTTTTTCTATTTTTAATTATAATATTATTATTTTTTTTTGTTTATTTTCAGGCGAGGATTAGCCTATAAATGGGTAAATGTATGTCTATAATAAAAAGAGATAATTGCTGAAAAGTTTCTGTTCAGCAAATTTATTGTGCAAAAAGATCTGAGATCATTTAAAGGACTAACGTCCTTTAGGGCAAATAGATATGCAGAGGAAATGAATAAATTGCTCTTAAATGAAGACATGCAGTAAATTTCTGAGTATCACAAGAATATGTGCCTGAAAATATATTAATAGAAGAAATTTTTTGAAAACATGGAGGGTGCATGGGAGACAACTTGCAAACATGATTTCTTCAGTGTTCATAAATGAAAAATGCATAAGATTAAAAAATTTGCATACGGCGAAGAAGATTGTACGTGTGAAGGATAACTTGCACATACTATTTTTCCAGTGTGTGTTGAATTTTTTTTTTTTGAGTAAAAAAAAAACTTCATTCATAAAAAAGTAAACAATTATAAACTAAAGGAAAAATATAAGAAAAAAAAGACAAAGGACCCTCTAAGGAACCAAAAAGAAGCCTAATGAGGGGGCAAGTGATACAAGTTAAAATCACAAGAGACACTATGTGCCAACTTAGTAAAATAGTTAGCACCCTTGTTGTTTTCTTTGTACAAAAAATGAATATTAACATTTCAATTTCTAATTAAAAGCCTTCTAGTAACCTGTATTATATCGTAGAAGGGATGGTAACTGTGATTGTTCCTTGTGATAGTGAAAATAGGGTACACCTTATCACAAAATACCTTCACAACTCTATATCCTTTCTTCCAGCATAAATTTAACCCATAAAAACTCTCATAAATTTTCATAATGCCAGTAGAAACATGGTCCAGCTTTTGATTAAAACCAAAAATCCAATTCTCAGTATTGTCTCTCAAAATACTACTACACACACTACGCTCATCATTAAGAACAAACCCGTCCATCTCTAATCTAATTGCATCCATTCCCAATTGATGAGGATGATTAGCAAAATAAAGACCTTTATGATTTCTAACTTGAGTAAGAATCTCCGTATTAGCAACCACTTTGAAGAGAAAAGAAAAGGAGTCTTTCATAATGTCTTCTTTCTTCGCTTGAAAGGTAGTCTTGCATTTAACTTTTAAATATTTAAACAAATACAAGTAAAAAGAACGTTCCAAGAAACAAATTCCATAAAATGATTACCAACGTGAACTTTTAAATTTCATAATATCCACTTTCTTCTATTTAAGTTAAAAAATTTATCCATAACATCTAGTTGTACATATTCATTTCACTATTTTTTAGCATGCGGACAGTCTTTGATGGAAGAAACACGCATGTTTCTTTTGTGTGTATGATACGTAATCTTTCTTCCATCGCATGCATGTTTTTTCAACGGCATGCATTTTTCTTCCATGACCATTAAATAAATCATCTTCAAGTTGTCTTCTATATATGTAAGCCTTCTTTAACATCATGGAATGCTTTTTTCCATGTTCTAAAAATTCTCACCCATTAACGTCTTTTACAAAAATTGTTTCTTTCTCCCGCAAAGTTACATGTCTTCAGGAAGAATTGTCTTCTTTCAAGAAAATTTGTTTCTTTTTATCGAAAAGTTTAATTTTATGTTTTCAAGAAAATTGTAATCATATTCTAAAAAATTATCCATGTTTTCATTTAGGGCAATTTCATCATTTTTTTCTCATATATATTTTCTAAAAAAAATAACAGTAAAATCTCTTTAAATTATATAAATGATAATTTAATCCTTTAAAATATCATAATTTTATTAAAAATAAAATAAATTTATATAAATGATTAAATTATCCTTATTAAAAATAAAATAATTGTAAGTTTTATTTAAATAATTATAATTTTTTTCTTGTATTCGCAACAATATAATAATAAATAACAGTTTCGCATGTCAAATTTTTAATATTATTATATGAGCAATTTAATCATTTACATAAATTCATTAATAATAATTTTTTTTAAAAAATTCAATAAAATTATAACATTTTAAGAGATCAGATTGTTATTTATATAATTTAGAGAGATTTTATTATTATTTTCTCTATTTTTCGATCCTAGCTAAAATCATTTCAGGTCATTTTGTACAATAAATTTGGGGTTCCTTTTAGTAGAAATCATGAATATTTTACGTGACGTGATTGATGGGAGTCATTCACTGATGACTGAACTGCATATAGTAATATAGCTGTATTTCACCGATGCATGCTTCAATAACCTTGCGGCGCAAGAGACGCGTTATGGCAAGCGGAAAGAACAGGAGCCTGTCATATGATTGTGCAGGGGATCGGACGAATATGGATGAGAACAACTTAAGAAAGCTCCAGCTGACAGCATGTGAATGAGACAAACACATCATGAACCACACCATTCGAATGCTGTGGAAAACAGACAGCATAATCCCCAAGGATTTGCCGGAGTTTCGTATGATGAAGCAACTTCAGATCCAGAGTGGCAGCAGAGAGTCACCAACATAAGTAGTCGTGCGCTTGTGAACAACGACGGTGGTTGCACAAACCTCAGACCCAAAAATAACTTCAGCAATGCATCTGGTCTGAATTGCGGAGAAGCTGTCAGTACATGCTGGAAATTGAAGTGATGAGGCGATACTATGTAATTTCTGTCAAAACAGAAAAGAAAATATTACCCATATTACTTACGTGGAACAATGAGGGAAGGAAGATATGAAAGAAAACGTAGGGACTAGCAAGGGCAAGGAAATTCTACCAAGTTAGTGATTATCAACTGTACTCAACGCCAACAATTTGAGTATATCGACATGTTTCAACTTCTTATTCAGCAGTTTCTTAACTGGGCACTGCTAAGCTTGATTTCAACTACCAAATGCCAAGCAATTACTCATAGCGATGCTGATTTAGAAATTCAAAATATGGATGCAGGTGATAAAAGGACATTTATAATGAAAGTCAAGTAGGATTTGGATTCGATGACTGTACTTAATACAGGTACAAATATATTTGTACTATCTGAATCATTAAAGTTCAGATTAACGATTAAGATAAATTCACTTATTTATTAATCTTAAATAAAGTATAAATTCATAACAGTACAAATCCATTAATATACCGTATTATTTATTATTTCTCTGATGAGCTTCAGTTCTAGGCAATTCCTTCTTCAAAAACTGCTAGATATATGCACACGAGTCATCGTGTGATGGTAAAATTGACAACACTGATTTTGTTAAACTAACATAAACGTGTTAACTCCTACAACCAATAAAAAATATGGAATACATGTCGAGCGAGAGACCAAATGGAGAATTGCTTGTCCTATTTTTCATGGATGATGTGCGCGCGCGCGCGGCCGGGAACGTACATGACTCAAATTAGTCTGATCTGCACCTCTCCATTTTCAACCTAGCTATTTATACTCTCTCTCTCTCTATATATATATAGTTGCTAACTTCTGATGGACATGCCAATTGTTTAATTGCAACTTGATTCTCTATTTGCTATACATGAACAGTGAACAATTATCATATCCATAATCTGATCTGGAAATCCGAGTCCATTTTAAAATTTTCCCTTCTTTTGAGAGGACTTTCTATGTGTATACACAGTTACGCGCGGGGACACAAATTCAGAATCCACTTGAAGAAGATAGGAACTTGAGCTTTATCCAGAGCATATCCGGATTTCATTTGTCAGTACCAATATGCACCACCTATTTCCAGGTCACATTTTGCACGAATTCATATATATTTTTTGTGGCGGGTAGTGGCACGAAAAAGAAGACAGAATCATGCATTGTTGGGTAAGAACCCATTATCAACGTCTGTGAAAATTGTGCAGGCGCAACTTCTCGAGGAGGTGTCTGTTGGAAGTCTTGAATAAATTTTAGAAAATTATACTATATTAACTGATTAACCTGTAACTCAGAATGTGGAACTCAGGAGAGTGCATGTGGATATTTCCACTTAAGTAACAAACATGCCTTGGAAAATGAAAGAAAATAAGATCAGTTGTTCTCAGTGCGCTCCCCTCTGTGTGTGTGTGTGTGTGTGTGTCTGAGCATATATATATATATATATATATATGATCTGCGATCTGATTCCACAAGGACCAGCTTCAACTTCTGTCTGCTGATCAGGGTTTAAATATATATAATATAGCTGTGCATATATCTTCTGAAATCTCCCCGCACTCCACAGTAACTATATACATATATATTGAATTTGCAACGAATGAAATACAAATATATTCAGTAGAAAATAAAGTCCAAAACTCCTGATCATATATATATATATATATATATGATACCGTACGTTGGTGATCGGCAAGATAGATATTTTCTTAATTAAAACACTGCTTTAGCAGGACCAAAAGCAGATAAGGCGAAGTGAATTTGATACAAGTAGTCTATTATACATTTACACGGACAAAATTAAACATGCATGTGCTCCAGAAAAAGCGGATCAATCAATCAGCAGAAAAGGTGAAAGCGCCAAGTATGGCTACCTACCTAGGTACGTCTCCAGCTTCCTGAGTTGCAATTTACAAAGCAAAATTATAATCATCTTCATCTTCGACTTTTGAACTGTTCATACATGTCAATGGATCTCCATTGCCTCATGCTATAACTCTCTTGCAAAGAGTATTCTAAATTCCAATATAAATGACAATTTCATATTTTATTGTTATTCATAATTTCAATTAACTTCTAATTTAGTTCACGTAATATTTAAAAAAATGTCAGTATGCAAGTGTAAAATTTATATAAAAAAAGGTTACAATTTTCATATATAAGCCGCGAACAGCATAATTCATTTTTATATTCTGTGCAATAAAAATACGGGGACCATCCATCTAACAGTACAACGAGAAAAGTTTAACAATAAGAACTAAAATAAAATCTATTGAATTATAATAAGAAAATTAAAATTATTAGAAATATTAATAAGCCAACATAAATTGCTAAATCTTGGGCACGGTGGTTAACGTACTTACAAGGTCCGAAGAAGTAGATGAAGATTATGAAACATCGACACTAGAGTGCGTGCCTTGAGAAGTTTTAGTGAAGAAGGAGGGTGATGAGAAGAGAAAGAGAAATCAAGGAGCTCCCTTCAGTCCAAGCACAGAGAAAGAGGGAAGCAAAATATCTGCTGCTTCATTCACACAATCACAGTAGCAAAACGATCTAGCTTAATCCCTACTGAGTATGTGTATGAATGACTCAGCAGTTACTTCAGCAACCCTTCATTCTTCATCCATGAGTGGGCTGAAGGAAGCTCCTACTTTTCGCCCTCTTATTGTCTCCTCACAGACATGCTTTTATATCCTTAACCTGTGTTAGCATAAGAACTTAGTATTATGTCATGACCTCAGCTGCATGATCTAAAAGATGATAAAACAACATAGCTAAATCAATTGATGAAAAGGCTCAAACAAAGGCCCATTTGCTCTCTTATATGTATGAAGGAATTATTAGCTGAGTATTAATTAACTTCAAAAGAGAAAAGTAGGAACGTTTGAGAAAGGATTTTATATAGGGAAATAAGATGAAAGGTTAATTACAAGAAACAGCAGCAGGCCATAGAGAACTCTTTTGTCACAGCAAGCTAAAGATTTTAATTATGATCTCCAGCTGCATGGTATGAACATGAATTATTCTAAATTACTAGCTAGTTAGCTGGCCTGATGAAGGAATTCCTCCAGCAGAAGAAAGAATTAGCTTGTCAAAGTAAGATTTGCAAGAATTGCCCGCATAGAAGCATGAAAATACTATAAAAGAACACTTGAAGAAGGTCTAAATAAAAGCAAGCCTGAAAAAAAAGAAATAGAAAGTCAAGCTAGCTAGGGGCACCAAGAAGAAAGAAAGGCAGGAGGGCCATATATCAGCAAAAACACATATCGATCGTAATGACCAACAAGCTAACTGACGAGAGCATATCAAAGTTAGTTCATGGCATCACAAAATAGTCAAACTATATATGCCATTCTTAAAAACCCTTTCATAAACATCGGTGCCGCAGGAAACAAATAGATTAAATTAAAAGCTCATAACACTTCGACTTAGTAAAGGAATCACCCTACTTTTGCGAACCACCGGACCCATGAATTAGAAGATTAAGAATATATAATAATGATGGACTAATGGTATAGCTAGAACATCGGACAGGCTTACCTTGGTTACCAAACTAATTGATCAAGAATTTGTGAAAGAGAAGAAAACATAGATCTCCCGTATTCTTCAGGCTATGCAAGCCGGAGCTTCGTAATTAGAGACGCAAGAAAAGGATATGCTTTTGAAAGTTGAACATGTCCGAGAACAGAACCTCAATATATAGTCAATCTGCCAGAAACCCTAATTCTGGCATGCTTTTTATGAAAATCTCCGCCTGAGCCTGCACAGGAGGAAAAAATGAGAGATATAAAGAACCGAAAACTATGATATGTAAAGACCAAAAAGGACTTGTATAGCTTGAGGATGTCCGCTGGATTTTTTTTTTGGGGAAAAAAATCTTTTTTATTGTTAATTTGTGATTCTTTTTCGGGAGCTAAAAAAGGAGAATTCAAAAGAGACATGATGATGTTGATGATGATAATGAGTCATTGTCGTCATGAGAGTCAGAGACAGGGAAATGAATCCAGGTTGTAATCTAGTGACACAACCTTATGGGGCTAGGGAGAATCCGAATAACAATAAATTTCATTATTTGTACGGGCAGGGAGAGCTATTCTGCAGAAGCAAACAGGCAATGATGCTCTAAAGATACAAGTACAAATATAGTAGAAGCGTTAAATAAATTGAGGGGGGACAATATATATACGAGCTATGGCCTTTTGTGGGAATGTGAGGAGAATGGATAAAAATGGTGCTTGGTTTGATTTATAATTACAGAGAGAAAAGAAAAGGGGAGAGGGATAGAGACAACCGACACCTTCCTGTCATTTTCGAAGCGACTGTTCAAGCGCTATAACTTGAAAAATCTAATGCGCTGTCTCAAATACAAATATGTGCCGTTAGTTTTAGCACCGTGCATCCCCACTGTACTCCGGCTTTCCGCAACGTTTTCGGTGGACGGATCCACGGAGAGAAAGAAGAATTAATGAGCTTTCAAGAAATACATCATACGTATCATGCATGCGTCCGTAATGAATATGAAATCATTAAGTTATACATAATGAAATCATATAATTAACATCCCAAAATCTAGTAGGGACTAAATCGGAAATACTCAATGACCCATGTTTAAATATTTTTGAAGTTTTTGGGCTTAACCATAATTAGAGAAAGTTGAGAGAAATAGTGAAGGAAATTGACCATAGATAAAGGGAAAAAATATGACATTTGCCAAAAAAAAAATTGTCCATAGTTAGTCAACGCTTATAAAATTTAATATTTTGATCCTTTATATAAAGTATATCTTAGCCTCTCCCAATCCTAAATCTTTTCAATTTGCCGATGAGATAATAGAATGGAACGTTAATATATAGGGAGAATTGTAAATAAGTCCCAACAAAAAAAATTATTTATAAATAAATTTAGCAAAACTGTTTAAAAAATTTTAATTTTTCAGACTTATTTGCCATTAATTTTCCTTATGAAATAACCCCAAAACCCTTGGATTACCCCCTTTGATTGAAATCGATCGACCTTGATCACCTGTTAGTTATCATTAATCGGTGATCAAAGACCATCAACTAGTCAATAATTGTTATTATAACTAGTTAAAAAAATAAAAAATATTTTCATTTGAATACTAATACTTTGATGTTTACAATTTAAATTTCACAAATTTACAAGTAAATCTTTAAGATTTACAAGCCAAGCATCACAAATGTACAAGTAAATATTAATTATAAGAGATTAACTTGTAAATATTTATACCATATTTGATTTGTAAATCTTGCTATATTGAACTTTTTTATAAAAGACATTTGACTTCTACATATTAAAGTTTTCTTAATAAAGTCGAAGGACTTACTTTACTTATAAAGTAAAAATATGTCTCTTATTTAAAATTTGCGTGTTACATGCTGCTTATTGATGGTCATATTGGCAATCATGGACATGGGCCTCTAGGTCTTTATCTACGTGCTTTGCGCTCCCATCCCGTTACAGCCACTTCCTGAGTCCTCAATAGTCAATATCCCCGAATCATGCCAGGGAGCCAATCTAACTTCAACGCTGCGTTTTATGGCAGTCGATCCGCAAAGGATTGATCAAAGAGGAAGCATTCATGAGATGTGGAGCCAAGGCGAAAGGCAGGATATATTATTGGTTACATATATTAATTTTGAAAAATGTGAGAGAAATGAAAAGGGGCATAATGGGAAACAAGAGTACATGATTGAGTATGGACCACATAGGCCGATGATATCAGTATTGCTTTCTGTATTCCGAATCATCTCTTTCCAGATTGTGGTTAGATTTGTTCACTTTTTGCTTCCCCGACCACCTTATCCAAAAATAAACAACAGACTCATCTTTACTTTTTGTTTCCTATATTCATATTTCTGCTCGTGCCATGCATCACCTCATTCCCCAATCTTGCCCTTCTTTTCTTCACATCATTTTGTTAACCCTCTTTTAAAATCTCATCTCAACTCATGAACGCCAATCTATCAAAACCATTCAGATTTAACATTATTTTGCTTTGATATATTTTTTAAAAAAATATTACTTTGATAAGTACAAAATTTAAACTAAAATTTTTTATAACTGTCACTAAATCAAAAAATCAGCGCCATGTTGCTTTGATCACCGAAACTCTCGTTCCCTTTCCCAACTAACACTCGCTGACATTTCAACGCCCCAGTAGTTTTTTTCTTTTTCTTTTTGATAAATAGTAGTTTTTTTCTTTTTCTTTTTCTTTTTCTTCTTTGTTGGTATTTAGGTTTCATTCCAAATCATTTTTCTCATATAAATCGAGTACCCCGCTTATTGGTACCCACAGGCACAACTGCTCTCAAATCAATTCATTTAATTATTTATTATTAATTGATGTAAACTAAACCATTTATCAACTTTGATGTACCATTCATTAAAATAATATCTTCCACATACTTTATTTTTTAGATCATGTTTTTCTTTTCTTCCTCCTGAGCCGATTCAGATCATGTATTTCAAACGCTTTTTGTTTATCTTCAATTCTCATACGCAAACCAAAAATAAAAATCGTAAGATATATATATATATATCCTTTTTAAATTTCTAATTGCACTTGCTTCATAAAATTGATGCCATTCTAATCGCCAGGAACACATTCATGATCTGCAATATAATACTCTCTCTGTTTAAAAATATAAGACATTTTTTAAAGAGTCGGATGTTCAAAAATGTAACGCATACTAAAATCTTGTGAGATGTAATCATTATTTTTAAAAAAAATATCCTTATTAATAATAACTTTATATTTATTGTAAAATATTTAATAGAAGTAGATATAAAAAGATAAAATTAGTTTAAAAATATTAAAAAATAAAATTTAATTAATGATGCTTTACATTTTTAAATAAAAAAATAATTAATAAAATACTTGTAATAATTTGACTACACATGGATCCTTGATTGATCCAAAGATAAAAATGCGCCTACGGCCATGATCATCATTCCTTATGCTTACCCTTTTTGGTCTTTATTTACTTAGGGTCACAATGCCGTCACTAATAGAAAACACCTAGAAAAGAAAAGGGTAAGATTTTCAGGCTGCGGGAATTAAATTCAGGATAAAAATATAAATTTAATCATAAATTATTTTTAAAAAAATATTTAATAATTTATATTATAGAATAGTGTAAATTAAATCATCAACTAAAAAAAAAAAAAGCAATCAACATCTTTCCATCCGCGTAAATTATGTCAGTTTTATTTTTAATGGTAGGGCCCACATCCATTACGTCATTGGTCACCCTCTTCATCTCCCTGCCACCCTGCGTCCCTCTCATTAGTCCACTGTCGGAACTTGAAAAAGGAAGAAGACGACCGTCTCCTCACTTATATTCAAGCTCATGACGTGGGCTGCTAACACTCTCTTCCCAAAGTTGCCAACCTCCTCTGCCGTGGCAAGGGTTGCCGTCTTCACTCAATCAACTACCTTCGTTCCAACCTCAAACGTGGTAATTTTACTAAAGAGGATGAGCTAACCATCAGCAGATAAGCTAATTAACAACTTGAAATGTGATATGCCACCAGTTAACTGACTTGGTCTAGCGGGTTTGATTATTTAATGGGTTTGTAAAATACTAAACCATGTGAGTGTAGGTGGTCACTGATAGCTCGGAGATTACTGAGAAGAACGAACAATGACATGAAGAATTACTGGAACACTCGTATAAAAAGGAAGCTTCTGAATAGAGGAATTGACCCTACAACTCACAGGCCTCTCAACAAGGCTTCTCAAAGCCAATCACTTGCCCCATCTGCTTCTGCTGCTAATAAATAACACGAGTCGGATCAGATTTTGATGACAGATGCAAATTTCAAATGACCTGACGTCCTGGAAGTATGCCCTGACCTGAACCTCGAGCTGACCATCGGTCTTCCCCATCATCATCATCATAAAGGGATGAAGGGAGATTAAGAGGGTGATGTAGTGAATATAGGCCTCACTATTAAAAATAAACGCCATGTTACTCACATGGATGAAAAAGTGTTGGCTGCTTCATTTTTCATAATTCATAATTTATTTTACACTATCTTATCATATAAGTTATCAAACGCTTCTTGAAAAATAATTTATGATTAAATTACACCTTTATTCTTAAATTAATAACAACTAACAATCCTGATCTTTAATAGCCACAACTTTTTATCTCAAGAGTTTGAACAATAAACTTAATAAATATAGAGCATTTGTACTAGATAAACATGATTCATTACCTAGTACCTTAATTAGTGGAAGCATCATGAGCCCCAAAAGCATATTTCTTGAAATAAGGAGCAATTCCAGCACTTACAAATGCAGCAACATACTGGTTAACATATTTGCAGCAACAAAAATAAGGGCGCGAGAGAGGATGACATCGAATTTCAAGGGGATGTAATATTATGAACAAATTTGTGTTCATCATAGTTTTTGACAGACGACTGAATATCAGGCCATTGGATATTCGTTTGAGTATCTGGCAGCAAAGTAAAACCCCTTACTCATCATACATCATTACAACAATCGAACAGGTGCTTATGTACTAACTATAAACCATATTTGTGATGCTTTCCTTTAGTCTGATTTCTGGGGCAGCCATTGACGAGAAAATTTCTCAAATTATAGAAAAAAGGATGGATATATTCAGGTAAATGCAGGGTCAAATATGATGATCATCCAGCCTGAAAAACGCTTGAGATGTGAGTTTAAAACAGTTGGAAAATTAGACTTGTCGATCCATCCCCAAAAGTCCGCAGGTCGGCAGGTTTTACCAATGCTCTGCACAGAGGGCAAGTCCGTTCTCTCTCAAACCTGAAGAGTTAGTTCGGTCAAGAAATGAGTAATAGATGTGATTACAAGTAAATTTTAAGTAAAGTAGACTCCAATTCAAATACTTCATCTGCTTTTATTTATAAGTTACTTCTAGCACGTCTCATCAGAACCAATAAAAACTTTAAACCTCATTAACTTTGTCTTAAAATTTAACAAGTTTTCACCTTCACCTTTAATAAATATTCTTAAATCTTATTATTGATATTTTTATTTAAAATATTTAATAAGGACAAAAATGTAAAGAGAGGCATTGAAAATTGGTAAATGCTTTATAAATAGGATCAAATTTTTTCTTCTCTCTCTATCCTATAAATAGGACCAAAGGAGTATATGACATTCATTTATCTTCATCATTATTGCTAGGAAGTAAGCACTGATGAATCAGTGGCAGCAATCGAAGTTCTATTTCCTAGGAACTCCAGCCATTGTCGAGAATACAGCACCAACACAGACACCACGACACAACAAATTTGAAGACGTATGCGTGAAATTTCAAGTGTTGCACCATGTTTTGTCTAACACAAATACCACTCCATTTCTTATTACAAGGCACCTCTAACCACCTCATTGGAACTAAAAAAAAGGTGATGGAGTCATTAATTTTGTATGAAAATGGAATAAATTTTCAATTTTACCCATATTTAAATGTAAAATTTTCATACTTGCATTACTTTACTTTCTCTCTTATAGTTAATGACTTTACACAGGGGTAATATTGTTTGTTCAAAAAAAAAAAAAAAGACAGGGATAATATTGAAAAAACTTAATTGATGTCTCATCAAGTGGCTTATAATAAGGACCATTCATTTCTTCTAGAAGATATTTTTATGTGCCGAAGGGAATATCTTAGTGTGCTGCATATGGACAGCCATGAAATCAGTGTGCCCATTACTTTTTTTACTTTTTAACCCCTAAAATTACCAAAGTAAAACTCATTATCATTCTTATTATGGTTATGAATATCATAACATAAAGAAAGAAAGGAGGTCCAGTAGTAACTATATAATCGTTTAAAAACTACAGGAACTAAAAATAAAACCCAAAAAAAACTACAGGGACCGATGATTGTGTTTTCTCTCTCTGTTTTTTTTTTTTTTAAGTTCTAGATGAAGAACAGAGGACTGACCATTCGGATACGCACTCTTCACAGAAAATGTGCTTGCAGCGCAACAAAACTGGAGCATGCATCTTCTCTTGACATATAGCACATAGGTCGCCCGCAGCGTTTACCTGCATTTATAATTCAGAACTGTAAATATAACAACTGCCACAAAAATCGCTTCAATAAAAGTACATTGATATTGACACGGTTTTGATTTTTCTAAAATGCAAAATTAGGAAGAAAGGACTAGTAGAGCACAGAAGCAAAAGATAATGTCATGTAACCTTTGTCAAAAGTGAATAAAAATACCACTTGAAGAAATAAGGCACGTTAATGGAGTTGTTCCATCAAGTTAATGGAACAACACCATGCCTACTGCAGATCACATGAAAATTTAAAAGTGCCAACTTCAAGCAGCACTGTAGAGAAGAAGAAGAAAACTCTATCACATAAAAATGAAGCTTGGCAACGACCAAGTAGTTAAACACTTGAATAGTGCGCACAAATGCAGAGAAATAAATATGGTTGCGGATACCATGAAGTAACAACCATGAAGAGAAGCAGGAAAGAGATAAATAAAAAAGATCACGAAAGATTCACAGAAATGTCATACCCCTCATTCTCATGCTAACTTAAACAACATGGAATACCTTCTGAATTTTTAACCAGTTTAAACATCAAGGGAAAAAAAAACAGTAAATGCAGATATAAAAGTAAACTTGCTTTGGACTTGTGATTTGAAAACATAATTTTAGTAAGTAACCTATTCACACAAACACGTGGTTGAATATTTAATTGTTCATTTTGATCCTTTATGCTTCTTTGATATTGATGGATTCATAGTCATGACTGTTAACTAGATATCTCTCCCTTTAGCAATGCACAAGACAGAATAATTCAAAAGCTTTGGGGTGATTGTACTTACATTTCTAACATCTAAAGGAATAAAAAGTTGTATGGAACCTAATGAAATCTATGGAGAAAGATTGAAAGGAAAAAAAAAATTGCACAGAACCCAAAAGTTCATAACTTATAAATACTGTGATTCCTTATAAAGTTTATATTTTATATTGATGCTAATGTTGATTTTTATTCCAATGGAATTGTAGACAACAGAAGCATTAACTTAGATAACTTTATTCTTAGATCATTGCAACATATTATTTAAACAAAGCAAAATGGCTAACCACATTGAATTATTTTTAGTTCACTAAAATTAAAATGGAAGGACCAGTCATTATCTCATGGATCCGTAGTTTACAGACTGAATTTTAAATAATTTTAATGAATTTAATAACAATAACAAACCTTATCCTACTAGGTGAGGTCAGTTATATAGATTGTACGACGCCGTTATGCTCTATCATTTACCTAGCTTTTAGGAATGTTATTAACTAAGAGGTCTTGATCAATAACTTCTAATTTTAATGAATTCAAAAATAAGAAAATTCTAATTTTCTAAAAAAAACATAGTGGCATGTAAGAGATTCTCCATTTCTCTAGTGGATGAACAGATAGAAGCAAAACAGTGTAGCAAAGGATGGAGAGAAGTACAAGTTTCAATTAAAGCAACTCAGTTCCAGAGTCAATCAATGCAATCAACAGAAATGTGAAAATTTACCTGTTCCATTGTGGCATAAATTCCATAATGAACTTCCTTTCTTGATAATGCTTTTAAAGCAGAAAAGAAGCATTGAACCTAACAACCACATAGGAAGTTAGAGACAATGGAATAAGCTAGCTCCATACAAAATATCTGCTTGCATAGCACTAAGAAGCCTAATCTTAAGAATGAAAATATACCTTCTCAATAACAGATGTTAGCTTGAAAGTTAAATACAATCCTGTTGTCAGTGATGAAAAGAGACTCCCATAATCCTTGTTTAAGAAAAAACGGTACCAAACTGACGTGGGCAACAAGGCACGATACAGCAGCAATGAGTACTCAACCAGAGTCAACATTTGGCCCTTGAAATAATTTAGCAACTTTCAGTTAGTTGCAGAGGCAAAATAGAGTTGAAAATTGTATGCCTGTTGGAAATAATAAAGAAGCTACTGCTCACCTGCTGGCGGAAGTTATGACCTCTTCCATTTTTGTAAAATATAAGCAGCAAACACTTGAAAGCCATTGCTACTTGCCTCACCAGTGTATCTGAAAAGCATTAAATATGGTGATTGTGAATACCAACAAAAGTTAGAATAAATTTTGGCTAGAAAATCACCAATTAGTCAAGGCACAAGGAAACAATCAACCAACCCAAAGCTAAAGCAAGGGAATATAACTCAAGATATTCAGAAAGATATCGTTCACGATTACATAGCTGAAAAGATAGCAGCAAAGCTGAAAATAATTCATGAAACAAACATAAAAAAATAGCAAAATATGATTCTGACGATATGTCAAACATGTACATGCACACTGAAATTGAAATACCCATGGGTTTGGGTTTTCTTCAGGTGAAATGGACTTGGTCTGTTCAGAAATCAGAAGTGATAGGCTGAGACCAATAACCTTGAAGAGAAGCTTGACTCAATGCCCACAGTATATTATCATGATTAATTTATTTCACCTAGACTGCATAATTTCAATTTGTGTGTTCACCAATTAATAACCTAAATTTCTAACTTAATCATATATCATGGACATACATTGCATTCCAACTACGTATAAAGATGGCCAGTATAAATATAGGGTATAGCAATTAAACAACTGAAAGCATACTAATTTTTCATTTAGGGAAAATGCTGGATTCTGGTACTAAATAAATTCATACCATTGACCAAAATGATGAATATGGCATGCCAGAAAGGAGGTGCTGATTTTGGAGGAATCATGATGAGGGGGTATAAAAGATCATCACTTCGATACAACCAGTAAATGCACATCACGTGAAGCATGAAGGCGAAAGAGATACCAAAAAGAATTGAGACTTTCCTGTCTCCCTGCAAAATAGAAATTGTATAAAACCTCTTTTTTTCCCTGTAAAGAAGAGGGAAGGGGAAGTCACATGTAAATAATTAGAGGAAAAAGGATCAAAGGACTTGTAAAATCTGGGCAAAGCACCTTCAGCGCTGTCTGCCTCTTAACAATTTCATTCGATTTGAACATCACAGCTGAAATCCAAATCGTGATAAAAAACCCTGCAGGCTCTCAAAATTGAATATCAACATATGATATGGAAAGAATCAAAAGTAGGAATTGGCAATGTCAAAGTGATGCCTTCGATCAGGATAAACAGCAAATGAAAGACAGGTACAGCCTAATGATTGTCAAAAACCTCCCCCAACCATTTTTTGTCTTTCCTAACCCTACCCCAGTTCTTTTTCCTTTAACCATGTAGCTTAAACCTGAATATAATGAGCTGTACAGATATTAATTCATAAAAATTTCAGTTTCTGTTTACGCACAAAGCCATGCAAACTCTCTTTCCGGCCATTGTTCCACCAAGCACAATTCCTGAGAACAGTCAAGATAAGGCTTCCAACACAGCCAAGTTACTTGAATGTGATATCATTTGGGACGTCGCAAAGAAAAGCATACCATACAAATTATATATAAATTTGGTCCAACCATATCATCAAGTCTAGCTTATCTTATTTATAAGTCATAATTTCTACAACGGAACAGTGCACATGACAAGTAAAAAGAAATAAGGGAAAAGCACATTTCTCATAGTTCCGTTGAAGCATTCTAGGATCATGAAGCCATAATGAACACAAAAAAACCATTAAGCAGATGCACAGGATTTGTACCTTGCAAATGCTGGCGAATGAAAACAACCAATAGCAACAGTGAGAAAGGAAGAATCTGCTCAATCCACTTAGCAGCCTGCTGGATATCATACCTCTGGTAAGAGGATGAATCCCCATTGTTAATTTCCGAGGCATTCCCAGCATCTTCATCCACGTGTCCACTAGCGGCAGATGTAGATGAAGACACTAGAGGGACTCTTCCATTGCGAGCCTCCGCATCGTCATCCAATGCGGGCATTCCTCCTCTATTTCCCATCAAATCAACATGATCGACTTGTCCAAGCTGATTCAAAGTGGGAGTAGAAAAGGAACCTAACGCGACACTCTGTTCTTGTTCTGCAGCCCCAATGATTCGTATTGAAACTTCACCAGTACTGCCACTGCACGCGGCACCGGACTCGGAAAGCTGAGAGCGTGCTTCCGAAGTGGTAACTCCGTTGTTGACTGTCAAGGCCCCTGAGTCGCGGGCTGGCGAACTTGAGCGGAGAATGCCAGCGTAATTCAACAAAAGAGAAATTGGAGAACGGAAGGAGCTGACAGGGGCTAACCTCATCCCGTGCCAGGCTTCAGTAAAGGCACTGCTATTACTGTTACTATTATTTACTCCAACAGTTGAAGAGGAGGAAGAGGAAATGGCGTATGGTTCTGAATTAGCACCCGATGTTTCCATTTTCGTCGGAGAATTAAAACACTGATCCTCACCTAGCCTCCTTTTTGGTCCTTATATCTTTTTCAGCCAATGTTCTATTTGAGGAGTTTCTCCCCCTGGCGATCACTGACATAGAGAAGATGAAGATGGTTTTTTTAAAGTCGATAATATGGCCAAGAGGATGACAGAATTTTTTTTTTTTTTTTACGTTAAAGCACAAAAAGAAGAAAAATCCAAGGAAAACCGATAGAAGGAAGCAATGAATGAATAGAGATATATTACCTGACGAATGAAGAAATAGAAAACAAAGCAGCGTTTAGCGTATTGAGATGTGAAACAGCGTTAGTGCCGGGGAAAGAATTTAAGCTGAGGCAGAGACGGCAGAAGAAGCAGAAGCAAGAAGAGGAGAAAAGTCAAGGTCCCAGGAAGGCGCAACCCTGAAACCTCCTCTTTATTTTTTATTTCTTCATTGTGGGGGTGCTACTGCCTACTAGTTTCGGATTTGAGAAAATAAGAGGGGCAATAATAATAATAATAATAATGTCTGTCGCTTGGCGGACGATAAGAAACGCGTTTATTAAATAGGCATTATCAGGCACTTTTTCCCAATTCACCATTTCAACGGGTGACGAGCCGTGACCCCCAGCCTTTTCTGTGTCTTCTTTTTCTACCCTTCCCCGAACACACTTTGATATATTCGCTAATCGGACGTTCTTCATTGGTTTATTTTTCTTTTTTCCCGTCACAGTAGTTTATTTGAAGTAATTGTTATAGTAATGCATAATTAATTTATTCAACATATCAATGTAGGAGTCTAATATCGACTTCGATTTCATTTTTAATATTATTTTATTTTATTTTATTTGAACTTTTAACTTGACTGTAGCAATTTTTATATTTATTGATTACTATGTTCTAACACTGAAAAATCGAAGGATCAGTTATAACCTTAAATAAACGAAAAATTACTTCAATAGAATAAATTAGATTAAATTAGTAAGAAATTAACTTGAAACAAATTTACCATATCATCCTAATATTAAAAATTGAAATAAATAATATCACGTGTTTACACTAGTAACCAGAAACTTGGCCAAAGTTTAAAAATAAATAAATAAATAAAATCGTCATCGAATTAAATAACCCAACAAAGTTCAAGTAGTGCATCAATCCGAAAACCGACGGACCCTTCTTTTCGGCCAAACTGATCCAAAACATAAATATGACAACTCATTGACATTGATCACTGATGATTACGGAGTTGCTATTGACCAATGAGCGAAAATATCAAGGACCTTATAAATTAGTAAATATCCTACCTATTTACAAAATCATTTGATTGATTGTCCGCAGTCACCGCCACCAGTGACTGCGACGAGCACTTTGCCATTAACGTCGACGTTTGCTCTAAGCCCTCATTTCAGAAAGCAAAGACACAACAGAAAAAGATTAGAATAGCAATAAAGAAGCATGCTATTATTTTCTTTCACTTTCCCAATACCACTAGGATCATGGGTTACAACTAAATATCGCAACGCCGATGCTATAGAGGAGAGAAGTATGGATTGCAAGTTCAGAAGCAAATTACACGAGTGAAACAGAACATCTTACTTGTTTGGACAAACCAACATAATGCACATGGACCAAAGAGCTAATTAGGATCTACACCAACAATGCGATAAAAAGCAGGTGAGACGGCTGGTTCAGGCAACGCAAAATAGCAACATGATCTACATTTCATGGCTTGTTCATAATACAAAGACGGAAGAGAGGAGGGAAAAGATTTGCATAAACATGCAGCTCTATGATTCATTTGCCCTTCCAGCTGTCTTTCCGCTTCCGTATCTCTCTCAAAGCTTCAACAGGAGACTTGCACCCCACCTTCTCCTGAAATGGTTGGCATTTTAATTATCATTTCAACATTTAGACGTCAATTTCATGTTAGAATTCAATTTAGGGAGACCAAAGGAATGCCAAAAAAAAAAAAAAATCTTCTTTCCATTTCTTAAAGCCTTCCTCCTCCTCCTTTCCAAAAACAAAACAAAACAAAAATCTTTCTTAAAATCTTCCTATTGGCCCCTTCCATTTCTTCTTCCCCAACGAGGGGAAAAAAAAAATCTCCTTCCTCCTCTCTGAAAAGGGGACGGGAATTAATTAAGAGGGTAGTGTAACAAACCTGAAGCTCAGGCAGATCAACCCTCATGAATGGATTGGTTTCCATCTCCTCCTCAATGGTTGAAGGAATAGTCGGTTGCCCAGCTTGCCGTTGATTCTGTGCCCATGTTAATTTATGTTCCGTCCTCAAATTGTTTGGCTCAACCGTCAAAGCAAATTGCAAGTTTTTTACTGTGTACTGGATAAAAAAGAACCAAACTCAATCTATCATGTCGATGAACGTTACAAGAACGCTTATAATACTCCAAATAAGCAAACAAGCATTTCAGCTATTTTGGAGTGCACTGCAAATTGCAGCAGCATAAATTATAGCAAAACATCCTATGATAACCCATTCCCTCCATTTAAATTGTTTTTAACGCCTTAAACTAAACTGTGTCGCTGATCTCATTTAAATTAGAAACTCTATATATTTTTGCATTGTTCTCTGAACTGATAGATCCAGAAAGAGATTTTTTAAACAAACTCACTCATATCAAAATAGATCATTATCTTCATCTCCTTCCATTAATGTGGCATCTTAAGTTATGAGGGGCACGTTTCAAATAATATTTTGAGTTTAAAGGGTAGTTTTTTTTTATTTGGCACCTCATGGCCACAGTAAACTCGGGTTGGCTTTGGCAATGAACCCAATGTTACACAGAGTGACTGGTGCATCTGCTCCGCAGTTCCTTCAAAAAATTTCCCACAACCAGCAATGAACTGTAAACAAGAAAACAACAAAAATAAATTTAAAGATATGAGCAAAACTCTTTATAATGGATACATTCATTTACATGGACTAAGATATTATATGCTTTCATTGGAGTAAAACATATAGCATACTCTGACACCAAGCTCTTGGTAATTGGAATAGCTTTTAGAAATTAGAATAAATTCATTATATGCTTTCATAGAAGCTCATTTAATGACAAGATGAGATTGACCACACAGCTTACCAGCGTATCTCCAGTAAAAACAGCCGGGTGCTCATCCCCTCTGCCAGTAACATAATAACTTATGTGGCCTTTGGTATGGCTGAGAAGGTCAGGAAAATACCCAATATTAACAAATGAAACAGAAAAGTGTTTTGAGTAATCGTGAAGCTGAGATTTAACAACTTCTTCAAACATGATTTATGACCAATCTCTTGTCAAAAAATCTTTCATATATATATATATATATATATAAGTAGAACAAGAATAGCACAGCAAAAATTAAATCACAAACCCTCCACTTTTGAGTCTCTGTGTGTGTTGTGTGTGCACGTGTTTTGTTTGGGGGGGGTGGTGGGGAGTCCAACAGCAATCTGCAGTTAACAAGGCCAGTAACCATACCAAGGAGTGTGTAGGGACAATATACTAATATCAGCCCCAAGGAAGACCTTATCACCATTGTCAACTTTATCAGTGCATCCCTTCACGTTATCCACTGAACCACCATAAACCTTGATTCCAGGAACCAGCTGCTTTATCATATCATTTCCACCAGCATGATCCCTGACAAATAATAACGCCAAAATGAGAAATTGCGTCTACTAAGATTCAGATCTCTTTTCAATAACCCAAGTATAATAAAAAAAAATCATATATCATTACTCAAAATGCTAAGCCTGGCGGGACAACTGAGTAATGATAAAAGAGATCGAACCTAACACAATAAATGGACATTTGAAGAGTTTAAACTGCCACTTTGAGAATCTTTTGCCCAGCCAATTTAACCAAGTTTGTTCCCAGGCACTTGATTTCTTAAAATTATTGAGGATTCAACTTAGGGCACTATTGCTTCAAATCGATAATTAGCTCCCCCAGTAGACAATAGCAGATTCCAAAAAAAGATACATCAATATCTTAAGCACTAAACAGCCTAATCAAATTACATCCAATGAAATTTGAAAATCTTGAACTTGCAGCAGGGAATCTGGAAGTATGCTTAAAAATCCCCAACAAAATATCCATGATCCAGTATAGAATAAGCACGATATATGCTCGACCGGATAGATATTTGTTCTTAAAAAAAATAGTTGCAGTACCAGTGATGGTGCGTTGTGAGGACGAGCTTGATATCGACTCCATGCGAATTAGCAACTTCGAGAACCTTCTCCGGTTCTACAGGGTCCACTACTGCACCTTCTTTGGTACTTTCGTCAACAATCCTGCAAAAACCAGTTCAAATATTGACAGGGACAAAACTAAATAAACAATGCATTTGAGAACCTTGAAAAAGCAAACTGAAAGCTGTGTATGTATTAGTCATTCGAGGCACTCATGGGGGGCCGGACAGCGTATTGAATCGGGCTTACAGGTACGAGTAATTATCTTCAAGGCAAGGAACATGATAGATTTTCATAACGTCTTCGCAGGAATTACACGAAAACCCAGCTTCGAGCCTCCGAGTTTTGTTCTCCGCAGCAAACGAGGTGAGGCGAGGAGGCGGTGTAACCGTGGAAGGAATGACCAACGTGTTACGTCGTGTGGCCGTGTCTCGGGTGGGCACTTTACCGGAACTATCTCATCCAGATCTAAATTTATTTAAAAAAAAAACTTAATGAAAAAATATAACAATAAAATGAACGTTGATGATTTAAATTACGTAAATGACGTTTTAATCTCTTAAAATGCACTAACTTTTTTAAAGTTTTTAGATATTTTTTATCATTAAAAATTAATATAAGTAATTAAGTTACTTTTAATTTAAATTTTAATTATCATTCATAGCTTCATTTTAAAATTCATAATTTTTTTATTAAAATCATAGGAATTCAACGGTATTTCATAAGTTTACATTTAAAATTTTGATATTTTTTAAGTGTTATAAATATTAATTTTCATTCACAAGTTTCATTTTAAAATTTATAACTTTTTTTTCTTAAAATTATAAAAATTCAATAACAAATAACAAGTCTGTGTGAATGTAATAATTGCAACACTTGAAACATATCATAATTTTAAATGAAAACTTATAAATTATTGTTAAATTTTTATGATTTTAAAAAGGAAAGTTATAAATCTTAAAACAAACTTATGAATTAATATTTGAATTAAGAGCAATTTAATTATTTATATTAATTCTTTGATGACAAAAAACTCTCTAAATACTTCAGGAAAATTATGATATTCAAATGATAAAAATGTCACTTACATAATTTAAAAGAATTTTTATGTCATTTTTCCTTTGCGTTTTATTTTGTTTTTAGTTTTTTACTCATTTGTTTAAATATAAGCATCTTATGTATAGACGGTAATTCAAACCAGTCCAAAAAAAATTAAGTCGAGTTTGGCTATATAAACTTTTTTAATATAATAAAATACTTTAAGACCAACCTGAATTAAGCTAGGCTCAAATAAGCTTGATCGCTGGAATTTTTAACTTTATATGTATATAGAATTGACAATTTTAACTAAGCCTAATGGGCTAATTTGAATGTGGAGCATAATCATGAGAGTAATATATCCATTGCAACACTTTTACTACTACAAGTTCCATTAAAAATTCTAATAAAAGCTCCTCTACTTTCAGTACAAGTGGCATTTTCCTAAGTTGTAATTAGCCAAAACTAGCCTCACTTTACTACAAATTCACCTCACTAACAAAGGTACACTCGTTAAGAATGTTTTGTCACTTAATAGGAAGTTTCAATAGTATTTTGTCTATTGAAAAGGTTTTTTAGAATTTCCAAATAATCAATGTTGTCCTTTACAAGATGCAATTCATCACTTTCTCATTTGTTGGAAAGGATTTTTAAATCTATGCACACGAATGTAGTTTTGTCCCACCCATGCTGCTCCTTGATTAATTTGTGTATCAATTTTAACTCGTTAGAAGACAGGTTCTTTAAGTGGGGGAAAAATGATGAAATACAAAATAATGATTAATTAAGATAATTATGATTTATTCAATATATTAGACTATCCATTAGAAATATTTAAATAAGGATTTTATCTATTATAATAAGGATTATTATTTATTTTATTGTTATATTATATATTAGTATTTTTAAGATTAGATTTAGATTTAAATTTAAGTTATTATTATTTATTATTTTTAGAGTTCTATAACTATAGTTAGGTTTTTTATTTGTATTCAATTTTTGAGTATTATTAAATAAGAGTTTTTGAGAATTTTGATCTTTTCCTTCCTCCCTTCTCTCTCTTCTCTCATTTTACCCACATAGTTTGACTTAATTATAACTCAATTTAAAAACCTTAACCCATTATAATTTAATCCCCATAGCTTGAACCATTTAAAACATTGTCTTCAAGATTTATAATGAATTTGTTTTGTATAATTTTATCTCCTAAGTATAGCGACAAACATTTTAATATACAGGATTGTATGATGGAGTTGCAAGAGTTAAAATTTGTGTATCAATTTTAACTCGTTAGAAGACAGGTTCTTTAAGTGGGGGAAAAATGATGAAATACAAAATAATGATTAATTAAGATAATTATGATTTATTCAATATATTAGAACTATCCATTAGAAATATTTAAATAAGGATTTTATCTATTATAATAAGGATTTATTATTTTTATTGTTATATTATATATTAGTATTTTTAAGATTAGATTTAGATTTAAATTTAAGTTATTATTATTTTATTATTTTTAGAGTTCTATAACTATAGTTAGGTTTTTATTTGTATTCAATTTTTGAGTATTATTAAATAGAGTTTTTGAGAATTTTGATCTTTTCCTTCCTCCCTTCTCTCTCTTCTTCTCATTTTACACCACATAGTTTGACTTAATTATAACTCAATTTAAAAAACTTAACCCATTATAATTTAATCCCCATAGCTTGAACCATTTAAAACATTAGTCTTCAAGATTTAATAATGAATTTGTTTTGTATAATTTTATCTCCTAAAGTATAGCGACAAACATTTTAAATATACAGGATTGTATGATGGAGTTGCAAGAGTTAAAATTTAAAAATTATTTTTTAATCAACTTAAAATTATAGGGTCTAGTTCAAAAAGTTTCAATCGAGTTAGAACTAAATGTACCAACTAAGTTTTATTTCAATTAATAGTAAATTCATTGATTGCCCCACTAGTTTGCCCTAATTACATTTTAAAAACCCATATACAAGCCTCCCACAAAATTAATAATCACAAAATGAAAACCTTCCCTCTACTTTAATGATTTTATATTCAACTATTAGATCTTTAGTTGACCATCAAATTACATTCACTAGATAAAAATGTACTCTGTAAATATAAATGTTACTTAAAAATTATTTAAAATACAAAAATTAACGCTTATTTTTTATTTTTTTCCATAATTTATTTTTAGATATGTGCAATTATTTCTCTATTAATTAATTAATATAACTTATGTTTATTTTTCTTTAAATTTTATTAGTTTCAAACAATCTTTTCAATTGGTGGCAAAAAAATATCTTCAAATTATTTATTTAAATATTATCATAATTAATTATTTAAAGTTTATTAAATTGGGAAAGATAGCATGCAATTTTCAATGATTATAAGGAAATTAGTAATTATAATTTTTCCTATGCAATTAAAAGTAAAATAATAAAATGTTTTATAATTTTTAATAAAATATTTCTAACAATATTAAAAATTGAACTAAAATTTATATTTTAAAAATAAAAGAGAAATTCCAGTAATTTTAATAAAATAAAAGGAATGTCATAATATTTTATTTTAATTAATTAACGTTATTATTTTCATGAGTTCATTGGACCTCCCAAAGCTACTAGTTTAATCAGATATTCATAAATTGAAGGCTAAAGCCCATACAAGAAAATCCTATGTTTCAAAAGCCCTAGTTATCTTCCTAGTTTGCCACTAAGCTCTGGACCATCTTTGAAGGACTTTCTCTTTGTTGGAGACACAAATTCTCTTGCGTCAATGTTTATTTTGACTCCCTTGAAGCTCTTTCTCTTATTTAGCGCTATCAAAACCTTGATCATCTCTTATACGATATCATAATGAAAATCAGAGATCTCATCATAAAAGACTGGACTGTTAACCTCAATCATGTATTTTGAATCGAACGCGTCCGGTTAGCGTTTTCGGCTTTTCGCAATGGGGAGGAGTAAGCGCCCATCTGACCCTTGAAAGTTTTTCTCTCTAACCATGTTTTGATTTCGATATTACCATAATGCTATGTGAATTTATCTGAATCGTTTCTTCTACCATGGTTTGATTGTTATAAGTCTTTCCGGAAACGATTCAAGTGAATGTTCTTTGGTCTTGCAAGCTTTTAGAGTAGTTGGTATATTTCGCTCTAAAATTTTCACCTGGTTCCGGGAATATAATCGTTTTTTTTGCGATACCCGATGGACGTGCCCTTCATGCCTTTTTCTTTATGGAAGACGGAAGTATGCTCGTAACAGCTTGTTTAGTAAATTTTTGCTCTATCTAACTGTCCTAAGTCAATAAAGAAAAATATGCGATTTTTCGTTAAATCTAAGAACGAGCTGATGACGACAAAAACTTGAAGCTCTTTTAGCCAGCTCACCTTGCCGGAATGAGGCAACCTTGCAACTGCAAAAGGAGTTATTGATTTTTATCAACTCTATGAATGGGATGATATATTGCTTCCGTATAGAACTAATTGTTCCAACCACCGTGGTTATGTGATTATCTGATCGGTTTAATTTGAGATGTATCGCTTTTTTTTTTTTTTTTTGGAAAATAGCCCAAGGATTTGATTGCATCATTATTTAATTCTTGATTCAACGAATTATTGACTGATCCCAGCACTAAAATACTTTAAACCATTTTTACCAACATGGCAAATGCTTTTTTGGATGCTGCAATTGTTCACATAGCCATATCTTTTGATGTCCATTACTCCACAGGCAATGAGATCACTTGCATTGTTTGCAAATGACGCTGCCCAATATTTTCTGAAATGCTAGGTGAAATTGTATCACCTGTTATAGTGGCTTATGTGCTGTAAGTTCGCTCAGGATTTACAGCTTGAGATTAAATTTCTTAAATTTGATTGCTAGTTTTTTGCTTGCATGGTGTATAATTGGTCATTATGCTCCTCACCTCTTCTTATTGCTTGAAAATGCATTGGCAACTTGTATGCTTTGGATTGTGGTGTTGTACAATGTTGGATTTGTTATGCATTGACATTCTGATTTCTAATCCCTTTATAGTGTCAGCTATTTAGAAATTTCGTTGGTTATTTTTCTGTTTAATGTTAACATCTCATCTTCTAGGTTTGATGGTTTTAAAAGCCATATATCTTTTGGTCACTGCACTTCATTGTTATTAGTGGAGATGGTTGTGGTATGAAATTGGTTTTTCTTTTGAATGCTTTATTTATGTTCTGATGTTAATGGGAAATCATGTAGGACCTGCAAGGTGTTATCGGCAAATAAAAACAAACCATACCCTAAATCACGCTATTGCCGTGTGTTCCTGATCCCAAGATCAGAATTTATGATGTTGGAATGAAGAAGAAAGGTGTTGATGAGTTTCCTTTCTGCGTCCATCTTGTTAGCTGGGAGAAGGAAAATGTTTCAAGTGAAGCGCTGGAAGCTGCTAGGATTGCTTGCAACAAATACATGGCCAAATTTGCTGAAAGGATGCATTCCATTTGAGAGTCAGGGTTCATCCATTCCATGTTCTTAGGATCAACAAAATGCTTTCATGTGCTGGAGCTGATAGGCTTCAAACAGGGATGAGAGGTGCATTTGGAAAGCCACAGGGTACATGTGCTAGAGTTGCCATTGGTCAGGTCCTTCTTTCTGTCCGCTGCAAGGACAGCAACAGTCATCATGCACAGGAAGCCCTCCGTCGTGCCAAGTTCAAGTTCCCTGGTCGCCAAAAGATCATAGTTAGCAGGAAATGGTAGTGATATGAAATTTGTCCGGCTATAGATGCTTTATCAAGAATTATGGTTGATTCCTTTTATCTTTCCAACACACTTTTTGAGAATTAGAATACCATTTATTATCTAATAATCCATGAATTATTTGATCTGTTGGTCGAGTCTTGTATGTTGTTGGTTAAGGACTTAAGGGCTTGTTTAGGTTTTCTTACATTGAGATCTTTATTATATTGAGATCTTTTTGTGTTTGAATTAACAAAAGTTTAACTGTTTTAACTGCTTACTCAGGGGTTTCACCAAGTTTAACCGAACAGACTATGTGAAGTACAAGTCAGAGAACAGGATTGTGCCAGATGGTGTAAATGCAAAGGTAATGAATGTCAATGGCATACAGATCAGGGCTTATTTTAGTCAACTTTGAACTTGGTAATTGTTGGCATTGGGGGAAAAGTAGTTTTTATGACAGCGTTCAAGTAGTTGGGAATGTGTTGGGGGGCATTTTCGCGGAGTGTTGCCATATGTATTCATGTAATCAGATTTTCCCCTTAAGTTCAGCTCAGGTAACGGATCTTGTGACTATTGACTAATCAGTTTCCACGTGAATTTTGCAGCTTCTTGGATGCCATGGACCGTTGGCTAACCGTCAACCTGGAAGAGCTTTCCTGTCTGCTGCAACTGCTTAGGTAGTCTGTTACAAGAAATAGTAATCTGGACCACAGTAGATTTTGACAAATTGAATGATTTTTTCTTTCTTCTTTTTTTTTTATGTGGAAAAATTTGTGTTTATTTATGTTGCGTATTGTACTATACTGAGTTCAATTGTGTTTGCGTGGGCGTCTACAATATAATGAACTTTGTTTGAAGTGTTAGTGTTCTTTATAGTACCTCTTGTTTGGCACTCAACGGAAGATGTATTCTGCTATATGGCAGATCGACCGACAACCTTTCAACAGCTAAATATAATCTATAAAAATTAACAATAGTGAATTTTTAAGTAATTAAGTAATAATCTGCTCCTAGCCAGCCAACTGCTCCTTGTATGTTAGTCTTTGTGAGAGGTGGCTGAAAGGCAGATAGATTGATCGGCATCTTCACCATGCTTTCCATCTTGGTTTGTGATGCGGCTCTTTTAGGATGTTACTTCTGCTGTTGCCTTTTCAAGTCTGCTATGCAACTCTTTGATCGCCCGAACCCGCGCTGCTGGTTGAAAATTTGATTCCTTGTGGCATTCCTAGAAAGGGAGTGAACAATGTTTGCTTTCGGATATTCTTCTCCAAGTCTGCAGATTTCGTTCAGGTCAACGAATATGTTTCAGAATACTTTTCTTGGCCTTTTGGCTAAGATCGAGTGTAGAATGCTTACACCTGCATCGGTCTTTTTGACGCATTATTGACATTTTCTCCTACATTAGCTATTGGGTAGCTGATAAACGCGTGAGATGTCTTTCATGAGCCTCCTTGGATGTTTGACATGTGCAGAGATGGTTCTACTCTATAGGTGTTGATCTTTTGCTGTGTTGCTGTAGGTTGGTTGGTTGTTTTCTTTTACTTGTTTTATTTTTGGGAAAAGGAAGCAGCTTTGTCAATTGAAGTTGCCTGCTTATTTTTCTCCTCTTTGTGAACCTGATCTAAGCAAATCAAATCAAATAGGTCCTTAAATGAATTCCTCTTGTTTTGATGTATCCGAGCTGTTTCACCCACACTATACATTCTCAGGATCTCCCCTCCATCATATCAGCGTAAGTAGCAAAAGCATCATATGGATATAAACTTACTTTTAAAAAAATTTGGAGCCGTTTGAGTGTGTTTGAAGGGCAATCACTTGAAAAAGATAAAACATCCATCCAAGTCCAAGAGGGTGAGCTCCAGCTATGCCATTAAAGTTGTAGCGTCACCGTCTGTGGCATGTGTATCCCTATCCAAACAGAAGAGAAGAACAGAGATTGACAAGATGGAGTTGTGACTGTGAGCGACCGAGGAAGGATCTTCGGAAGCTACTACGTTGGTGCTTTTCTGGGCTAACTCGCACAGTTGGCCCCAGTACCAGTACATGTACCTGTACCTGTATGTATGGTGTAACTCCCTCCTCTCTCTCCAATCTGGTTAATGCCTCACCATTTGCAATTTATTCTCTTCTGCAACCTTTTTTTTTTTTTTTTTTCCTGAGGCTCATTTTAAAATGAACAGATTATGGGCTTTGGATTTCAATTTAATATAATTAATATGAAAATAATTAATTAATATTATTAATTTTGATTATAATTGATTATATTATAACATTATCATATTTGAATATTATTTTTTTTAAAATTAATTTTGACAAAATTAAAATGTTTGGATGATATAGTTGGAATCAATTTTAGATGTACAAAGTATCATAAAGAACATTGTTTTTTAAAAATTAAAATATTGATAAAATTATATAATGATGTTAGATTTGTTCAACTCATTTAACAAGTAAAATATACTACTTAACTTGTATACATATACCTGATTAATTATAGAAATTTTAATCATATTATATTGTAATATTAATAATTTAGTGTATTTAAAAATCGATCAGTGTATCTAAGTTCAAATAAATTTATATGATATTTAACATGTATGATTAATTATGAACATTACATTTAAAAATAATATTAAAACTAGAAGAATCTTTTATAATTTTAGTAATTAATATAGCATCTGTCCCATATTATAAAAATTTTTTTGAGAGAAATTCAGATTTTTAAAATATAAGATACTATGAGAAGATCAATGTTTCATTAAATAATTTATTTAATATTTATTTATTCTTTCTTTTATTATTTAATAATTAAATGTATGTTTAAGGTTATATTAAATGAAGGGTATTTTCATAAGTTTATATTTTTATTTTAAAAATGTTTGTTAAATATATTTAATAAAATTTATTGCTATGTGAAATTTTGTTCAAAAATATTTTATAATTTAAAATGGAGTGAGTATTATAATAAAATATTTAAGAGGTATGATCTTGGTATTATATTATAATGTTTTGTTTAATAAATTTAACAAAGAAAAGAGAGACTACAACTCCACAAGTGCGCACTGGTGGTGGGGCAGATAATTTCTGACAAGCAATAATGAAAGTAATAGTAAAATTGCAATTGATAAGCTGCTTAAGGCAGCTTAAAAGAAAACCAACTTTGGCATCCAATAATCAATTATGAAAAAATGGAGGTGTTTGGGATTTTTTTAAGAAAACCATGATTTGAGGGTTCAAAATCGATTATTTTCTTTATCCAAACAGACACTACACTGATAATGAACTTTTTCGATGCTGGTCATCCTAGTGTTCATTACCTTCAAGCTTGTAGTTCTGGCCCAAAAAGAAAAAAAAAAAAAATAGCAGAAAAAGTGAAAAGACTGATAGTAGGTATTAATTTAATATTTTATAATAATATATTATTATTGCTTATTCCCTGACCTAAATTTTTTTTACGCACTAATTTTAAATTAATCTGGATATCTTTTATTTGTGCTTCTATATCTGTGAATTAATGTTTACATTGAAATAACCACATCAATTACCAGGAAATACAATCATGTAATTTTTTTTTAAAATCATTATTTAATTGGGTCACTTGCCTTGAAATAATTAAAATAAAATTAATGAAAATATGTGAAATTTAAAACGGAACAAAATAGTTTTAAAATTTTTTAAATGAAGTTTGATAATAAAATCTCAAATAAAATTGAACAGTGTATAATATAAAATGTAACTTGGGTATTAACAAGTACAGACAAGGGCATCAATAACATTTTTTTATTTTTTTTAAATCTTTTTATTAAAATAATTTGAATCGATAAGTCACAAGCTAATAAACACTTAATCCGCACTCTAGTGTCTGGACCTTAGTTTACAAGACTTTATAATTATAAATTATAAATATATAAGTATAACCAATCTAATTTGACATGTTTAATATATTAATATATTTAATATTGTCCATTTCATAGACCTACTTTAATAATAAAATTTTTTAATAATGGATTAGATTGAATCTTCCTGATGATCCTTGTTTTCTTCAACCTACCTTTTCCTTTTCTTCTGAGGTGGAAGTCACTAGCAAACACCATGGAAGAAGACAATCAGACAATGTGCGCGATTCTGATAGGAAGTTTACACAGGCTTAATTGCGATTTTATTCCTTCATTTAATATCATGAAAATTTAGCAGAGCGTTGAAGCGCTCACGTTATGATCTCTCATAGTCTCAATGAATCCTTTTGTGTCCCTTCTGAAATGGTGACTACTGAAGCATCGCTCACATTGGTTAAGAGACGATTTGGCTAAAAACAGTACCACCTTTTAGGAGCCGTTTCCTGTGAAGTGGTAAATACTTATTACAGTATTCAGCTCTTACCAACCTCTTTATCGCCTTATATTTACCGAACTTTTGTCACATGTACCTAAGGGCGTTCTTCAAAATTCCAGTAATTTGTTTTAATAATAATATTTAAATATATGATTAATACTTGCTACTTGTAATTTCGTACATTTCCCCAGTCAGCTCAAAGATAAGTCAGCAAACTATTTTGTGGTCTTGTTCTCTCGAGCAGCTTATAATTGCATACGGTATTGCTTTTCCTCTTATCTTACACACTGAACTTCATCCGTTTGGCTATTTTCAACAGCGACAGTAGGTTTGACAACTGACATCTATACAGCAAGACTTAGTTTGTTAGTGGCCTCTTTCATTATTGCCGTCATGTAGTTAAGCATTTTTCTTTGGGGTTCTTTCTTCTTTCGTCAAGAGATACTCAGCTCCCCCCCAACTCTTTCTTTATTTTGTGAGAATTTTTCGAGCAGTGAAGAAATCAGATATTCTTGTTACTAGTAAGACAGGAGAGCTCAGTCTAATGGCATAAACTCCAACGATGTTGAATTGCAGTATGTAACTTACAGAGAGAAGACCATCTCTCTCCCAAAATTCAAGCCATCCATTTCTAATGCAGCTGCTTCGGAGAATCTGATGCCTTGGAAATTTTTTAGCGTTCTTCTTCACAGATCTGCATCCATGTCTATAATTGTTGTTACTTTTGAAGTTGGATGATGGATATGCATTCCTTGCTTGCTTGCCTTCGCTGGAGGAATCAGCTTATTTTCATTAAAAGTTTTTTTCTTTGTATTTTTTCAGAAATGTTAATATGCTTGTTATGACATGACCTATTTGCATCCTCATTCATTATCATTTTTTTAGCGAAGATTGCTTTTTCTTCTAAAAAGCAAATGAGAATCAAATTTTTTGATTTTCCTGATGGTCTCTATTTTTCCTTGGATTCCTCTATTATCGCCAGGCTTCCTTTATCTGGATTTTTTCTTTCATCCCTACTCGTTTCTTAAACATACAAACACCGATTATTTTTAGTTTTTTTCCCGATTACTTCTCTGTAAAAGGCACATACTTAAATCAAAGAGTAAGATTATGTCGAAAGAATAACCTTTTCTCAAACAGGTTCCCCTTCCCCAACTTCAAATCCTTCCTAGAAGTTTTTGCATGTGCATGTGTAAGACAGTCTCAAAGTCTTATAGGTTCTGTGCAAAGCTGCTATTACCTATTAGGGATGGTGCTGTATCATTAGAAGCTTCTTCAAATTAAATTTTCAACTTTTCAGATAAAGGAGTTGATTCAAGTTATCGAGTGCATTTCTATATGTAATCTCTAGTTCTTCAAAGAATGATTAAATCATCATAAAATTTCTTTTTATAGCCTAAACATATCCATGTCTTTATTTAGAAAATAGCATAATTTTCGCTTTGAATATGATCACAGCTGTCAAAATTTCAAAAGCAAATCCGGAAATGATGAAAGCTGAGGTCAGACCTTGTAACCTCCGCTTGCCTCATTTTTGGCCCAAACAGGCACCCATGAAGTTTCGATCCTCAACCTCTGCACTCTTCATTCTAAGCTTCAAGCTATCTCTCTTTGGCTTGATTATAGCTGATCTCAAGTCTAACAGACAGCTTTATATGATTGTGCTTCTAACATCCCTTATGCCCCAAGACTCAACTAGAATGATTCTACTATAATCTGCACATCCTAGATTGGAGTTAGTTGCAATTCAGATAGCACCTGTATCATTGGCATCCATCTTCCAAGATTTGGACTCATAAGCTCCATTCTAGGAAAGAGCATAGGAAAATTAATTGCTCTTAGAGTCCTCAGCCTTCATTCCAATTGCCTTGTCGGAAATCTTCCTTCTGACATTTTATCCATTCCTTCACTCCAATATGTGCACCTTGAGTATAATAACTTCTCAGGTCTAATTCCTTCCAATCTGTCTTCCTTAAACTTATTGCACTGGATATTTCCTTCAACTCCTTCTCTAAGAGCACACACCACCTGCTTTTTTGAATCTCAAAAGGCTCACTTGGTTGTATCTCCAAAACAATTCCATTTATGGAGCCATCCCTAACTTGAACCTCCTAAGACTTAAGTACTTGAATTTGAGCTATAACAACTTGAGTGGCTCTATTCCAAGTTTCATAAAAAAGTTCCCTTGCACTTCTTTTATTGGAAATTTTCACTTATGTAGGCCACCTCTCGATCATTGCTCTACAGTCTCATTCTCACCATCCCCTTCTCCTATTTACTAGCTGGTCTATCTAGCAACTACCCAAGTTATAAAAGCTACCAGCCATAAGAAAGACTTTGGAATAGCTTCCATACTTGCTCTAGTTAATGGAGGTTGTGCATTTCTCTTTCTCCTAGTTTTAGTGATCTCCATATGTAATTTGAAGTAGAGAAAAAGCAAAAGCAGCGAAATACTGAAAGGAAAGGCATCTTGTGCTAGTAGGATTACAGTTTCGAAGAGCTTTGGGAGTGGAGTGCAAGATGCAGAGAAGAATAAGTTGTTCTTCTTTGAAGGCTGCTCTTATAGCTTTAACCTCAAGGATTTGTTGATGGCATCGGCTGGGGTTCTTGAAAAAGGGAATTATGGAACAACTTTTATGGATGATTTGGAGGAAGGAATAACAATGGTTGTTGAACGGTTAAGGGATGTTGTGGTAGGAAAGAAGGAATTGAGTAGCACATGAAGCTTGTAGGGAGGCTCAGAAGACATCCTTATATCATGCCCCTTCGAGCATACTATTATTCCAAAGATGAGAAATTTTTAGCTTACAACTACATGCTAAGCGGCAGCTTGTTCTCTTTGTTGCATGGTAAGCTTTGTTTCGATTCAATGTCTTTTTTGGCCTCTTTAATCCAGCTACTGAACATTTCACAGGTTAACGCAATAAACAAAAACAAAATGTCAATTTTTTTTCTTTGCTCCAATTTCAAAGCTACAAAGGCATCCACTACATGTAGACACAGCTTCTCCTAATCCTTAGTAGACATAAAGGCATAAAGTCTCTTCAAAGTAAGCTTGTCTAGAGAATTTTAGATATTCAGTACTTTGATCACTCATTGTCATGCAAAATTAAGATCAGTTTGTTCTTGAATAAAAAGAAATAATCAAATTTAGATAGGAAATGGAACCCGCGCCGAGAAGAAAAGAATAATCAGGTTCCTCTATATTAGTTAATATGGTTATTTCCAACGAGAATTAAAAAAAAGAGCACAACATACAATGTCATCAGTAAATTTATGTCAGATGTTAGATTATTTATCTGAAGCTCTACTTGAAGCATCTTAGAATTGAGCCATGAGATCATTACTACATTTTGCACGACACTCATTGGACTACTACTTTTAATGCAAGAAAATAACCCTTTTAAGCTCTGGCAAGTGCTTGCAACAATCTATTAAGAATCCACAAACATAGAAAGCACCTTTCTTTGTGTATTTCAACAAGACCAAGAATTACATGGGACTCCCAGACAATGGTGTATTTACTTCTGTCAATTTTTATCAAAGCTTTATCTATGGATAATTCTTCTATCCACAACAGGAAATAGAGTTGCAAGAAGGACTCTATTAGACTAGAATGCCAGAATGACGTTTGCAATTGGGATAATAAAAGGAATTGCTTTCATTCACTCTGAAGAAGGTGCTAAATTTACATATGGCAACATCAAATCTTCCAACATCTTAATCATACAAAACCTCAATGGTTGCATTTTAGACGTTGGATTGACCCCTCTGATAAAGGCTCTAGCAAACATGTCTAAATCTATTGGTTATTTCCCTCCAGAGGTGACTGATCACTGAAAAATCACTCATAAATAAGATGTGTACAGCTATGGCATGCTTCTTCAGGAAATCCTAACAGAAAAGAGCCCAGTGAGATATAAAAGGAATGATGATGCCATGGATTTACCAAGGTGGGTAAGGTTGGTGGTTCGTGAGTGTAACACACCAAAATTTTTTTTTAAATAATTTAACTCAACCATAGTTGGGTTACAGCCACCCAACACATTTTTATATCAATAATTTTAATATAAAATATTTTATAATTGGCTTCAACTCACACAATATAACATTTCAGATAAATTTTTACCTCCCACATGCCATTAGGCTAAATCACATTTGTCCATCCTTATACTCTCAATAAGTAAACTAAATCACATTTAGACATCCTTATACTCCCAACAAGTAAAATAAATAATTTAATCAATTTTCAACATAAGTCAGTTATTTAGCCTCATAATCATGCCATTTTAACCAATCCAAAGTAAATCAAATATTAAAATTACAGTCATTCAAAGTATACCAAAAATAGAAATAGTTTGAAAGGCATAATTACATTTATATATTCATATAATTGTCAATAAACAAAAAGCCCTAATATTGGCAATATAACACATTATAAATCATAAATCAAATACCCAAAAGAGACAGTGGATCTATGTCACTAAGCCTCTGGGACTCCTCCACGTGTCACTCGTGGCTCTTCTCCTAAAAATTGTTAACCACATAATGAGACTCAAAAGTCCCAGCAACCATAGCCAATTGATGATAGTATATACAAACAGTTAAGTGTGTGCTTATTAAGTGAGAATTAAAAATAATATAATTCCAACAAATATAAGAAATATTACAATATACACAAATAACCATCCTTATATCCCTCCATTAACCTCGAGCCGTAGCCTTCACTCGGTGCTAAATTACCCGGCCAAAGGTAGATTAGCCCGAGCCCTTACAAGCCACCTATTGAGCTCCAATAGGGGCGTACCACGTGGCACATAAATACAACAACAATAGCAAGTCTCCCAACACCTCCCACAATAATTAAAAATTCATAATAATATTGCATAATTATACAATATTACAAAATTCATAATTTTCTCAATAATCACCCAATTAACAAGAAGTAACACTAATCACAAATTAAAAGCATGGTTACCTTGTGGCTTTTTCAATAAATCATTCCTTAAAATTTCTCTCTCACCACAATCTTCACCAGTAATACAATCTACAAATAATATATTATTTATAAATATTAGTTTCAATTTTTGAAACTAATAAAATAATTCTAATAATAGGATTAAAAATATAACATAATTCCTAATCTCAATCTTAATACAAATTTATAGTTACTACTATTAAGTAAAATTTTTAACTCCTCTTTTACTCATCAATAAACATTAATAATCTAAAAATCAACTTCTAAACTAATTTTATTATCAAAATTTTCTTTTTATTTCATAAATTCGCACCTAAAATATTCAAAAATTAAAAATTGAATCTCTAGCTTAGAATCATAATCCTATAGCCATAATAATTCATTTCTCATCCCAAATAATCATCTAAACCTCAATAAATCAACATATATTTTTAGATTTAGTTTAGAATTTGATCCATAAGCCACAAATTCAAAGATCATTAACAAATTTATACTTTAGAACATTTATTATACTACTAACAACCTCATAAATCATATTTATTCAATATAAATTCATCCCTCTTCCAGATCTTAAATTTTCTACCATCACAAAATTAGAAATCAAAGAGGAAGGATGACTAAAAAATTTTTTTAGAACACTTACTTAGTCTTGAAAAGTTTAAAATCACACCCTAAATATCCTATTAAAAACTCTTACCTTAAAAATTTAGATCTTCCGCACCGGCGACTCACGCTCACAGACGCTCTCTCTGATCGCACGCGAAAGAGGAAGGAAATGAAAGAAAATGAGAAGAGAACGGTGGCTTTTAAAAACGAATGTGGGTCCCACAATTTTTTTATTATTTTTTCCCTTTCCTCACTCTTCTTTCCATTTTTTATTATTATTTTACATGTAATCATTACGCGGCCGCCGAAAACAAACTCGTTCTTCTTCTTCTTCTTCCCTTTTTTTTTATTCATACCTTTTCTCTTTTTTTATAATAATAATAATAATTTAATAATATTTTTAATTAATTAATTAATAATTTTTTTTAAATTTTTTTAATTTTAATTTATAATTATATCCTAAGTTAGATTTAATAATTATCTCCTACTAATTTTCTTATCTCTAAATATATTTTTTTAAAATTTCTATTAATCTAAATTAACTATTAAAATTTAAATTGGGATGTTACAGTGAGGAATGGATGGTTGAAGTATTTGATAAGGAGATCTCGAGAGGTTAGTATGTTAAAGAGGAAATGGTGCACATGCTTCATATTGCTTTGGCATGTGTAGAGAAGGTACCGGATATGAGGCCAAGCATTTTCAAAGCTCTAAGAATCATTGAAGAAATTAGGCAACCTGAGTTGAACAGGCCCTCTCATGAATCTGAGCCTTCTAGGCGAACTCTGAATATTTGCTTGTCATTGGCGATAAGAGATAGTTGGTTCATCTTCTATCTTCAAAAGAGTAACTTTAAGCATATTCAATTGTGAAGGGATATTAGTGATGGCTTGCATGTTATTTCTTTGCTACTTTGTTAGGTCGGACTATTATTTTTGTTCCCTGCATTATGAATTACCCTCGACCTAACTTTTTTAATAAAAAAGAAATTGGGAAAAATGAGTCAATGACTTTCAAGGTCATGGGAAGAAATATATTGAAAATCAAATGACATTAATGAAGGCCATTGTTCTTGTGAGATGTTTTTTATTTTGGTTTGAAAAATGCTCCTAGAGAAACCTAAAAAACAATGATTGTCAACAAGGGCACAAACTTGAGTACTGTAATGGCAATCTTAAGATGTTTACTATACTTTTTAGACTCACCCTCTTCTTTGCTAACTTTGGCCTAATAACACAATATTTATAGTGCTTACAGAGCTATTCCCAATTCAATCTCATTCAACGTGCCATGGAATATCAACAGCTGTAGGGAAAGTAGGTGCCATCATTAGTGCCTTTATGGTGCAAAGCTATACAAGTGCTAACTCAACAAGAAGGACTCGAGGGACAATTATGGCACTTTCAGTTGCCAACATGGTTGGATTCTTTTGCACCTTCTTGGTTCTAGAAACAAAAGCCCGCTTGCTAGAAGATATCTTAGAAGATAAGGAACTTAAGGGAAATCATTCCGTAAATGATGCACAAGAGAAAGCAAAAGATGATAAACCTCCATTTAAAAGCATAAGTATTCGATGCATTTGCATACAGTCCAAATCCCAGTAACCATCGTCAATAGACTAAATGGAAGAACTAAAAAAAAAAGATACTATGGTAATTTCTTGGCACGTCTGAGTCATGCTTTCAAAAAAGATCCTCCTATTTGCTATAACTATTCAAGAAGAACTAAATAAATAATGCTTGTTCTTGTAACTTCTACGATAAGTACTTATGTGTTGCGTGTTGTATAAAGTTCTTCCTTTCTTGATCTAGTGGAAGAACAAATATAATAATGTTTGTCTTTGTAAGCTTTCACCATGAGCTTTTCTGTGTTATTTTGTGTTTTAAATTTTAATCTTTTTTACCCACAAATTGTGAGTATAGAATCTGATAATCCAAGAACAACCCTCCCCCCACCTAAAGAGGAGGAAAAAACCTTCTCACAACTAACAAAAAAAAAATACTAGTCCAATGCAAGTAGGTTTTATACAAAATAAGTGTAAATATCAATGTCTCATTATTCAATAACAATAATAGTAAGATAGTAAAGGGGTTGTATAAAATAAGTGTAAACATCAAAATCTATGAGACCTTCTTCACGTAACAATAATATATTTTTGTCTAGAAAAGAGAGCTAAAGTACCCAATCGAACCCATTGAAAGGGTTATCATTGAATTTGGAAGTGACAAGAGGAGAATCTAGTAACGGCATGTGAGTCCATCAATCCTCAAAGTTAGCAACATAATGATTCCTACCAATTTCTAGCACTTAATCATTTTTTCCCAATTAATTGACTTAAACCACTTGTGGCTCTTAATAATCTCACTACTACTTAGTCTATTGCCAAGATATTTGCTGGCTTCTTTTTGCAACAACTGAAGAAGAAACTTTATCATTCTTCTATTCGCATTTTATCCATAGATTCTAATTTATGTCACTCATTTATGATAAATTCAATTTTTGCAAGTATATCAAAATCATAGCCTAAAGAATGATGAAGGTGAACCCCCTTAGCAATGAATGTGCCTCGTTAAACAAAAATGCCGAAAGCTTGACCTTGTCATTTATTATCTTTCACTAGATCTTCTGTCTATTTCCATCGGTAAAGGGAGGCTGTAATTAGAGAAAACAAGGATGCATGTGAAGTTTAAGGAATAAGGTTAAAAATTTAAAGCAAAAATAGCTTTCATAATTAAACTACAATGAAAAAAATAAATTAGGTATAATAAAGCAAGCCCTATCTATATAGCTATTAGCACATGTCACATGTCAAAATAAAAAAGGGAACAAAATTATATAGCCACCAATCTATGAGGGAAAATGGTGTACATACAATTCAAAGAAACTGACATTTCCTATAATCATTTCAAAAATTAGAATTCTAATACTCCACCAGTCAGTTGCCTTATCTCATTCTTTCCCCTAAAAGAATTTCAGGGACCATGTATTCTAAGGTTCAAGACATAGAATTTTACCTTGAATTCTCTCAAAATTGCCTAGCTAGGCCAAAATCCATCAAAACTACTTGGTGTTAAGCAGGGGAATAAAGTAAAAGGAAAATAGAGGAATTTAAGTATAAGTCAACAAGTCCTTTTAAAGTAAAAAGCACAACTGCACAAGCGAGCCTAATGCAAAGGAAAGAGAGTTTTATGTGTTCTTACATGGCCATGTGAGTCAAGAAGAATATTTTCAGGTTTAAGATTCTTGTGCATTATGCAATTTGCATGAAGATGAGAGACAATCAAAACAATCTTTGCAATATAAAAGCGAGCCAAATCCTCCCTGAAAGAAGTGAAACATGTAGGATGGATGTGTACTAAATTTTTAAGATAAGTTCACAAAGTTTCTATACTAGCATACCTTAATAGGCCTTAACTATAAAGCCAAAAGAAAAGGTGACCACCATTCATAAAATCAAGCACAAGGTGCAACCTATACTTTGTCTACAAGACTAAAAAATGCAAATATGATGGTGCTATGCTTTTAGTCTATACTTGTACATAAACATTTGAATTAACAAATAATATTGCTAATAATTACTTTGAATGAGTGTCCGAGCAGCACAATAAAAGGGTGATAAACTGTTTGTTAATAAATCCCTTTCATATATCATATAATCAACGTGATTTCTCTATATGATCGTGTCTATCCATATGACCTTTATTGCACAAATATCAGATGTCCCTCCCATCCTCACCTGGTACACGTTCCCAAATATACCTTGCCCAATAACATTTAAGACTTATAAAATCTTGGACTCCAATGCTTTGATGTTTTAAATTGATGTTATTAAACTTCCTTCAAATGTTTGTTAGACTTCTCTTCCTCAATTTCTTTTGATGTTTCTCTATAAACCTCCTCCGTTAGATCTAGTGCATCCTCCTTCTCAAGTAAGTTGATTTTGGTAATCTTTAAGGAATAACTGATATAGGTTGTACGCCCTACAAAAGAATGGGATCGGTTGTAAATGACAGTAGGATTGTTGCATATACTTTCATTAGGATTTGGCACAACCATCAAGTTTTTAGACTTCTCACAATTGAATTCTTTTGACAGTTGAATAAGAGCTGGACCAAACACATTAGAAAAATTAACCTTATCATAACCATAAGGCAAAACATCAGGTGATTTACTTGCTTCAAGAAGTTAAAATTATCACATTATAAAATGTAAAAATTATATCTTTTCAACAAGAAATTTGTAGGTTTGTAGTTGTAAAGAAGCTAGCACCATCCTATCTTAACAAATGCCAACAACTATAAAAGAGCACCTAAAGACTGTAGATAACTAACTAGTATAAGAAGATCGATCAAAAGATTAAACATATAAAATACATCCCTAAATGATGAATAATACAAGACAGGCCTGCTAAGATTCCAAAAAATAAACAACAAAATCAAATGTGAAATAGAAAGTGACTTAAATCAGAAGCAGAAAAAGAAAAATGAAGGAAATCATTTGAAAAGGTTGGATCACTCATGTTGAGGAGAATGCAAGGAAGGTGTGAGGGAGGAAGTTCGAGGACACCTGGAAAACAAGATGGTCATGAGCAACCTGTATATGGTAGAATAATAAAAAACATAATCAACGGTTACTTTTCACGGCATATATGGTGGACACCCATCCAGAAAAACTTTCATGATAGAATGTTAGCTGTTGCGTGATTTATGTAATGCGTTTTGATTTCAAGTCCATCCTATTAGTTTTTCTAACTTATTAAAATCTGAATAAATTATTGTTAATTTTGAGTGATTTGTTGCTAAAACCTACATAGATACTTGTTGATGAAGAACTAATGCGTACAATTGTGCCTATCATATTAGTTTTTCCAAATTGTTAAAATCCAAATAAATTGTTATTAATTTTGGATGAGTTGTTGTTAAAACCTAAATAGTTTCTTATTGATGAAAGACTAAGAGTTGTATAAATAAACCTATCATATTCATTTTCCTAACTGTTAAAGCCCAGATGAATTATTGTTAATTTCGAATGAGTTTTTAAAACTTGAATAATACTTGTTGATAAAGAACTAACATGTATAATTATATACATCATATCATTTTTTCCAACTTGTTGAAATCCAAATGACTTGTTGTTAATTTTGAATGAGTTATTGTTGAAACTCAAATAGATACTTATTGATGAATGACTAATATTTATATAATTAAACTCATCAAAATTATTTTTTTAATTTGTTAAAACCCAAATGAATTGTTAACAAGTTGTTGTTAAAACTTAAATTGATACTTATCAATAAAAGGTTAACATATACTCCTTTCGTTAAAAAATTTAAGGCATTTTTTGAGGAGTTGGATGTTAAAAATGTAAGGCATTTTTAGTCTTTTGAAGTGTAATCATCATTTTTTTCAAAAGTGACTCTATTGATAATGATTTTATATTTATTATAGGGTATTTAATAGAGGGGAATATGAAAAGATAAGGTTAGTTGAAAAGTAAGTAACTACTTTATTGAGGGGTAAAATTCGGTTAAAAATGCCTTATATTTTTTAACAGAGAGAGTACAACTATTCAAAATTAATAATAATTTATTCGATTTTTACAAAGTTAGAAAAATAGATAGGATAGGCTTAATTTTACAAGTTTTATTCCTTTATCAATAAATATTCATTTGGGTTTTAACAATAATTTATTTAAAATTAATAACAATTCATTCGGTTTTTAATAGGGTAAAAAAAAACTAACAGGATAAACTTAATTGTATGTATTAGTCATTAATTAACAAATATCAATTCGTGTTTTGATAGCAACTCATTCGTAATTAACAATAATATATTTAAAATTTTAACAAGTGAAATGTATAAAGTTTTAAAACTCTTAATTTATAATTGACAATGTCAGATTAACAAATATTAGTAAAATAATAAATATTATTTACGAAATAACAACACACCATTATATTATGATATGAAAATTGTCTAGAAGCTCATGTTATTATTATTATTATTTTTTTCCATATATAATTGATTGGGTTTTGTGATTGGTGACTATTAAGTTTTTTAGGTAGCCAAGCAATGATAAGATTAAATCCCCTAACCATCATTATCAATTATTTTTGAATAAAATTATTGTTGGTGCCATATCTTTGATAACTAGCTGAGGGTAGTAGGGGTTCTAATGACCTCACTGTTGGCAAGGTTTTCGACGACAATATGATTGCAGCTGCTTGTGACAATGAAGGTTTTTTTAAAAAAAAAATTAAACTTTTGAAACAATTTCATCATTTTACATAAAAGGTTAATTTTATCTAAGGATCAACAAATTACAGTGAAAATTCAAAATTTATCAACTCTTAAAAAAATGCTATAAATTTCCTCCCGCAATTCTTGGTTGATATTTTCCCCATGATGAACGCCAATTGACACGAATGGCAGTAATCTAACTCACGAGACAAGCAGGTAAAATTACATTAAAGATCTGTTAAACGTCCATGACAAAATCTTAATAAAAAAACGTTCTCGCTAAAATTAAATACAAAATAAATACTAGCGGTTTTTTAATTGGTCTTCGCCTCGAGGTGTAAGGTAAAAAGCAAGGAGGGCGAGGTCGAAGGCTAGGTGCAGGCAGATGCAACATCAGAAGCAGCAGCTTTAACGAGCAAGCCGAATAGGACGAACGGAGCGGAGAAGAAGGGACTATGGTCAGTGTCCAGTTCGTACACAGAAGATGGTGGCCACCTCTTTATCATGGCCTCCTGCTGTTCTGGCTTCAACACTTTGTCTTGCATTGTCTTTATATACACTCGAGGTACCTTCTCCACTCCACCCTCTTCCCCCTCCTCTGTGAATCGCGTGTTCGTCAATGCCTGAATTGGCCCTGGCCTCAACAGCATCGCCGCTAACGTCGAATCCTGCGCTCCCAGCCAACATTTCCTTGCATTGGTTAGATCAGATCTATCTCCCTATTTACTCGCCTTTTCAGATTTTGTTTTCGATTCCAATTATACTCGCTTGTTGTTCTACCTTCTCAGCTTCTGTATAGTACTACGACTTCCTGGATTATTTGCCACTGTTGCTAGCTTTTTCAATAAAATTTCTTGCTTTTCTTATTCGAAAACTCCGTCTTAATTTAAAAAATTAATTGTAATTACTGTGCATTAAAAATTTGAAACCAAACCCACTCTTCCTTCTAGCTTTTTGGTGGCTTTTCTTTTTCAATCATAAAATGCATTCTCCTCTTCTTTTTACCTTGGCTAACATAGTGGGATGCTCGCTAGAAATGGTCCTCCATGAGGCCGAAGTGCAAATGTTGAAATTGAGGCTAAACAAAAGCATTTGTCATGTTTTATGAATTATGATAATTGTCCCTACCACCAGTTTTATGGATATGGGGGGCTCTTCGACCTTTTCAAGGGAGAACCATACCTCATTAGGGCTCAAAGGGTAGATGATTTTGCGTTGAAATTCTTTCTTCACCAAAACACTGGTTGGAGGCTTATCCTTTCCCTGTCCAAACCCAAGCTCGTACACATCCCCATACTCGGATAAATCTGGCGCCCCCTGTTTCACACATATCACATAATCTTTTTCATTATAATTGAGGCACAAAAAGTTAGCCATCCTTCTATCATAGCAAGCCATTAGGTTGACTAATTAGTCATTCTTATTCAATCATTGGAGGTACATTGAACAGAGTTATAATTCACTGTGTCCCAATAATGACAAAGTATAAAAAAATAAAAAATTATGGAACAGGGCTGTCGGATGATACCTGTTCAAGTTAAAAAGTTGGAAAAAAGCAAGAGATTTGACGCTTTTGTGTCCAAACGGGACAACATGTATGTGGACGATGCTTGTAATTATTAGTATACAAAGGTTGCTGTGTTGTGGTCCTGTGGGGTTTAATGGCACAAACTTATTGATACGATTTCTCCGGGGTGGGGGGATTTATTAAATTGAAGGAGGCCATTATGATTATGAGTGAGGTGAAGTAGATTTGCTGCACACATTGATTCCAGGCTCTTAGGAAAGCGAGTTGAAAAGTTTAGCGCCTGTTTTTGCTGTTTGGGTTATTAGTGGGGGATAAAATGGTCACTCACACAGCATACACATCTTGTGGACCTTTATAAAATTACGACTAAGAGCGTGCTCAATGGTAAAAAGGCAGGAAAAACTAAACCTTAAGGCAACCTACCTAAGTGGACAGCTAAAAAATAAGAATTGTCAAAAAAATAGAAAAAGAGATATTTAAAGGCTGTATGAAATTTATTTTATTTTATTATTTTAAAACTGGTGTTTTGTAGAACATGTTTTGAAAATAAAAAAAATAAAAATAGGTGTCTTTTTCTTTTTCTTTTTTTGTTCTCCAATCAATAATCCCAAACATCTGAAAGTTATTTCTATTTTTTCTGTTCTCCAAAATAATATTTTATTTTTTTTACTCTCCAGAACACTTTTTAAAAATACATTATCAAAAAAAATTTTTTGTTTTTTTATTTTGAAGAATTGAAAATAGAACAGATTTTTTAAACAGGCGCCTATTCTCTCTCTCTCTCTCACAATTTTCCTTTTCTGCCAAGCGAATTTCCTCCATTACTGAGCAGCTGCCAATTCGTTTGTGTATGGAACTATTATCACGAAACATGTGACAGAGTAGGCGACCGCGTAACGGTGGCGAGCCTTAGAATTTTAAGAACTACTTTGTCTGTGCAGACAGCGAGAAACGAATTATTGCTAGTTTGTAACAAGCTATCAACGTCATCCTTGCTGGAAGCCTTGAAAACCAGGAGAATATGATTCATCAATGGAAGCCAATATACACAACAGTAACGTTCAGTTCACTCAGCAGTCACCACCAAGTTCATGTTCACTCAGAGTAAACTTAGCAATTCTATTACCCACTCACCCTTTGTGCAGATATTATATTCTTGTCAAGCTTGAAAAAAAAAAAAAAAGGCATTCATGACAAATTGAATTCAATCTTTACGAAACTAGTTTGTGAGAAGGAGGCATTCAAAGTGGAAGCAAAAGTGATACAGCAGATCTAGTGAAAATTACTCACGTCTTTACGATCTTCATCTGTCCAGAATCCTAACTTGAGCATGGTGGCTGCAACATAGACAGCCAAACGGATCTTCTTTCGAAACTTGTGACTGGCTTGAGTGATGCTCAACCCTCCTGCGCTATGTCCTACAAGTATCACCTGTAGGACATCACCGAGATGGTGTCAGAAGTGAAACCTGGCCTCTATAATTTTCATATGGATGAGATCTAGATAACGATCCTTGAGTGTTTGTTATCAAATCCTCGATGAAACACATGACATGTGATGGTTTTTTTTTTTAAATAGTAACCAACTGTAAACAATATCGACTTGTCATGTTTTTATTAGAGAACCTGATAGCAACCACCTCAAAATTACACAGGAGTTTTGTCTTGCATGTAAATTCTCATTCAAGCTGAAGAAAGAGACAGGCAGAGAGATGGGATGGGGAGACAAGGGAAAACCTGTTCATTTTCGGGCAGAGCAGACATGAAATCCATAAGAGGTTTGTTGTAATCATCGAAAGAAAGAACAGAATCAACATCAGATCGATCAATTCCACTGCTTTTCAGGTCTACACACGAAACCTTGTAGCCGGAGTTCTCCATTAGGGACCGGATTTTGTACCAGCACCAGCTTCCTCCACCTACGCCATGTATCAGCACAAAGTGCTGCTTCAAGGGAATAATTCCTCTCAGGTCAGCCCCTTCTTCCCCTACGGCCATGACTTTCTCTGCCTTCAACTTACACTTTATCACTTTTGCTTTGATGGTGGGCTAAGCTTATGCGTAGCATGTATAGGGGTGGGAATAGTCTTATGGGATCATGATGGTAGCCTTTTTAATCTCTTTGTAAATCATTTTCGTTGGGAATTGGAATATTCATTGGTTACTGATATCTTTATTAGGTCATTTCCATTTCAACAACAGTCTTATCTCCTTAAGTGAGTGAGATTGATTATAAAAAATATAAAAAATTCAAAGCAGACATATGTGGATGATATTGATAACTCAGTCTGACATACCATTACGTATGATGCGCTCGGTGGCGGATTGGACCTTCATGAAGGGATCCAGAAGGCTCCAAATTGCATTTTACTTCTATGCCATTTCGTATGGGACACTCTACACTCATAAGCAATACGTGCTCATATATAATTAGACATTCTTGCAGGCGAGAAGATACAGCTTTGGAAATGGAGAGTTGTCCTTGAACGGCATGGCAAGAATTTATGTTTTTCTTTTGTCTCCCAGCAACAAACTGGATTTGATCATATGAAAATGAAACTGATCAAGAATGCGACACTAATTTGTTTCATTGTAATCACTTTTTAATGTTATCATATAATTAAAAAAAAAACATAACTTTAAGTCTATATACTTTGCTTGTGTTTTGCTATTAGTTCTTGTATTTTTTTTAATATTTTTGATTCCTGTACTTTTATTTTTTATTGTTTTAGATCCTTTTAAGATTCTTATATTTTGTTCATGAAGAAACCCAAAACGATAAAAAATAAAAATATAAAAATATAAAATATATGAACTAATAGTAAAATATTAGTAAAGTATAAAAATTTAAAATAATGTTTTTTTTATAATTAAATACTAATATCATGCTGGCCGGCAATATCTTCTTTTTCTTCATAATTTTATTGATTATTTGGATTCTATTTTATTAACTGATCGCGGCCTTTTAGGCCTTCATCTCCGTGTCTGGCCTACAATGCAGTGTGTATGAGTATGACCAAGCAGGCTAGTACAGTAACATGAATTTGGAATAAATAATTAATAATTAACAAGTCAAGGCTAAAGAAACCTATCCTGGAAAGTTACGAGGCTTTAGTGCCAGTACACAACGTAGTTTTAATTAATAGTTGATCTTCTTGGTCAACACACCAGATATAACCCACCTCCTAGCAACCATTATGAAAAGGGGTTCCAAATTCTATGAAGAAAGATTCTGATGTTCATGAATGATGTTTGTGAACATATTGGGACAGAAAGTTATAAACCTTTTTTGGTTTAACAGGAAAAAATGAACTAAGAGCTAAAAAGGAAGGTCATGGTTGAATAATCGCAAGTACAGGAGAAAGCCAGTGAAATAAAAAAGTGGTGAAGACACACAGAAAAGAATATGAAGGTAATCCGGCCATGTGAATGGGCAGGAGATAAATACCCTCGCAATCATGTCGCTGTCGACATCCGCCGGGGGAATGTTGTTCTCGCTATTATAGATAAGCCCTAAGAGCAAAAGTTAATTCAGGCCCCAAAAAACAGCAAAAGTCTATTAATTAAAATATCTCTGCTTTTATTTAAAGTTATTAATTAAGGCCGAATATTTCAAAAAACGCGCACTTTCTATTCCTATCATTAATGGGTTTATGGCTTTTTGTCTGTTTTTAGTTTTTTCTAATCAGTTAAAATCAAACTCCTCATCAATTTTTTTTTCCCTGCCTGCTACTGACAATTTGAAAATAGCATTATATCATTCGTCAGATCATGCACCCTATCTAACAAAATATGCTTGTTTTTAACCTTATTATTAGATTTATTTTATTTTAAGAGAAGACTTAAGTATTTAATATACTTTTGTCTAGTCAAATTAAATAAGTGTTTTTTTTAAGTATTAATAAATAATATAAAAAAATCACATGTTTTAAATTGATTGAAAAACTTTTTACACATATAAGGCTACTTTTTTTTTTTTTGGTCCCCATTTCTTAGTTATCTAAGAGAATGCCTGACATGACGTAGCAAAAAATTACATGGTCATCAGGAGAGGTGGCTTGAAGTGAAGGACCAAATTAAAAGGTTTTGCTTTAATATTAAAGGTTAAATTTAAGAGAAGGGGTTGGGGGGGGGGGGGGACGACTAAGTTGATCGCTGGCAATATTGATTCTCTCTCGATTGTCTACGGCTGGCACCGTGGCACGTGAAATTTCATAATTATACAGAAATTTATCACACTTTCTTAAATTGAATGTTTTTTGTCAGGAAAACATAATTTTAAGATTTTATATTTTTTTTATATTTTAAATTTTTAAATTTTTATTTTTTAAAAATGTAAGAACGTAAAATATAAAAAAAATTTGTAATAAAACATGAATAAAATACAGTAATTTAAAATTATATTTTCATTCTTTTACTTAATGACAGGAAAGTTACTCAGCATGGAATCCGTGCAGTGTAATCAATGTTAGATAGCATTGGCTGCTACTATTTGTGGCTCTTTATGAGCTGCCAACCTATATAGTGATTTCCCGGGTATCGTGCTTGGATCGCATATGCAGACACCTGTCAGTGTCGCCGAGTACTCTGCAATGGAGAAAATGCCAATGACTAAAAATGAAACTGAATGGACTGAGTTTTATGGGCATTCTACAAGGCACTCAACAGAGTAGTGATTTGAGTGGCATTCTTATGATGCAATTTGACGTGTGGCATTGTGTGTGGAAGAAGATTAATTCCATGATCTGAAAGGAGCTTTCATGTGTTCCAAATTCAGATCCAAAAAAGTCAAAGATTTGCTTGCTAGTAGGAATTGATCTTCCACTTCCAGCCCACCTCTA